>NC_044040.1:95626509-95824758 GCF_901765095.1 Microcaecilia unicolor | reverse complement strand
CGAATCGGAGAAAATTTTTCTTCACCAACGTGTAATTAGACTCTGGAATTCATTGCCGGAGAACGTGGTACGGGCGGTTAGCTTGACAGAGTTAAAAAGGGGTTAGATAGATTCCTAAAGGACAAGTCCATAGACGCTATTAAATGGACTGGAAAAATTCTCATTTTAGGTATAACTTGTCTGGAATTTTTTACGTTTGGGGAGCGTGCCAGGTGCCCTTGACCTGGATTGGCCACTGTCGGTGACAGGATGCTGGGCTAGATGGACCTTTGGTCTTTCCAGTATGGCACTACTTATGTACTTTGTAACACAGGGTTCAGGTGATGGCCTTTTTTGGCTGGCAGATCAGGTTCTGATGCATATCCCTAGTCTTTCTATAACAATCCATAGACCTGAGCATATTAGACCCAGCAAACTAGACAAAACCCCTTCTTTTCATATCTCCTTCTCTTCTATGCTATTAAAATTGTACTTCCTCCCACCCTCTCTCATGTTTTATTATTTTCTTTCTATAATTTTAGACTGTAAGCCACATAGATATGCTTTTGATGGGCGGGATAGTAAATTCTGAATAAACTTGAAACTTGTTTTGATATGCTCCTCAGATGACTTATGACAGCTAAGGGCAGCCACTTTGGGTGCTGCTTAGGGAATGGGCAGTCACTGCATGGCCAGAGATCCTGGCTGGCATTAGGTGGGCATGGAGATTGTGGCTGGCTTGGAATTTCATTGGTGACATTTGAACTTTGGCAAGGAGGTGGTGATGCACAGTCAAGCATGGCATGTGGGACATATGGTTGCAGTGTCTGTGGGCTGCTGCTACCATGCATATGTCTATAGAGGCATGGAGCAGCAGGCCTGAGCTTAGGTGGAGAAGTCTCCAAGATATGCAGCCCCTCATTTCAGCCTTTCATGCTAGGGGGGGTGGAGACATGGGGATGGGGAATATGTTCTGGTCTTTCCTACAAATGTGTGCTGTGGGGACAGGGGGGGGCATGATGGGCTTCCACCAACTCACAATCTACATTTGACCCTGGGAATGTATGGTGCTTGCACATGGCTGATGCGGGTTCACAGCAGCATTGCATGACAATTTCCTTGCAAGGGTACTCCTGATAAACCTCCACACCTTCATGGCCACATTGTGGGGTGGAAGCCTATAGTGTCTTTTAAAGAACTGCCTCCTATGTCATAGGCACAGCAGGGTAAGCAGGTAGCTCTCCTCATTGGAGAAGCTGGGCTCCTTTCTTGATAACATGTCTTCTCTATAGTGGATGCTCTTCCACATGCACCAGAGATGGACGTTTGCATGTGGAAACGGATGCTCTGTCTGTCATGGCCCAAGTTGTCCATCCAGCGCGTGTCCACGTCCATATTTAGTCATATTCAGAAGGTTTTTATATAACAGTGAAATAACTATTTTGGAAACATCCATGTCAGTCTGCAGTGGTCCAGGTTTTGGATTTTTTGGGCCTGTTTTGGAACACATGAAAATGTCCTTTGTCTCTATCCATTATTGGGACATATTCTTTTTTACCTAGACATCCTTTTGAAAATGCTTTTCCACTTTTATCTATGTGCATCCATATGCACTTATCCACATTAAATTTCATCTACCACTTAGAAAGAATGGGTGACAATCGAGTTGTAATGGTATCAGTTTAAATTATCAGGATTATTGATTATGCTGAATCAGATATACCAATATAAAAAATGCAGCTTTTAAAAGATGTATTGAAACTGCATTTCAATACCTTCTTTCCCCTTTTTCCTGGGACCCTCTGATAGCAGGGCCAGTCAATTACAAACACTTAACAGAGACAAAAGCTGGCTGGGAGGGTCACCAAGACATCTCTAGAGAACAAAAAACTGAAGCAGACAGAGAGACTCCTATGACTCAATGACAAAAGAAACTCCACCTATCACAGCAGACTGAAACCCTCAAGCTATAGAAAAGCCATTTGCCAGCAGATATCCAGGAAACATGTGACCATGCTTCCCTGCAAACTACAATACCCAAGATCCCCTGCAAACTACAATACCCAGGACTCAGGGAACATTATAAAAAGCCTGGAAACAGCCCAGATCTCTCTCTGGGAAGCTCGCTTGGGACCTGCTGCTCTCTCTTGGAACCTGATGCTCATTCTTGGGACCTGACCTGCAGTCCACCTGCCTCTGCCTCATGGCTCTCAATTCAATGGACCACAGCATGCTCTGTAACAAAAAGACTGTTCTGTGAGTTATAACTTTTTGATCTAGACCTGCTACCTGGCTTTAAGTGCAGATTCTCTGTAAGACCCTTACCTCTCTTTTGCAATTGTATTTTAAAATAAACCTTTTCTGAAGCTAAAAATATAGTCTCTTTGTGTTCTGAGTATATGGTATCTGTTAAGGTTATACTGATAGCGCATGGACACTTTTAAACTTAGTGCCATGCTCTGAGTACATGCTTTCAAATCTTGCAGTACAGAATACTGCATTTCAACAGAGATATATACTTCATTTATTTAATTTATTGCAATTATCACCTTTGGTGATTGATGGAGAAATTAATATCCTAAAACTTATAAATACAGCGCCTGCTCTTAAATTATAAACAGTAGCGAGTGCTTTAGAGCAATATTCCCCAAGTAAATCATTTCTTGTTACAGAGTTACAAATTCCTTTAGTGGCTGGTAAGTCTATGCAATATTGTATGGCTTTTACTTTTCTTGGTGTGGAGTTGGATTCTGATCAGATGTAATCTAGATTACCCTTTGATAAAGATCAGAGTTAGTGTAGGCCATTGACAAAACTCTGAAGGTGTTGTAAATGACCATATGTAATTTCATCAAGGCTGATTACATTTTGATCCATAAGGTTCTAAGTTGAACTGAAAAGGAATATTTGAACCACTGTTTCTATTTCTTATGCTGTTTGCTCTAGCATTAATGTTGCTATGTTAATAAAGCTGTGGCTTGTTTTTATCTCTATCCCTCTCATTCTATAACTTGGCAGATAATTCAAGCACCTTACTGACCTTATTTACAACATTCTTTAAATTAGTCCTGTAGTTGTTCCTAATCTCTCTATAAAAGGCAACACCAACGTTCTATGAAGCCTCCAGCCGGAAGTGTGAAGGGGGCGAGATATCCGGTTTCCCTATGAGTGTCTGCCCCGCCCTCTCTGTAACACAGTCAGTGAAGGAAAACAGCAGAGCACGAAATCAAATCGCTGGCTCTGTAACAGTGAAGGACTCAGAGGGGGAAGGGGAGAGAGGCCAGAGGGCAGGGACACACACTCCCACATGCACACAGAAGAAACCATTCCTAGCCCCTGTTTCATTTGCATCAGAAACAGGGCTTTTTTATTAGTATATATATTAGGACAACTATATATATATATATATATATATATATATATATATATATATATATTTACCCAATAAATAATATATTCCATCTGTGGCATTGTTCCTTTTTCCAGCACAGCTAGCTAGCCATTGGGCCAAAGAGATACGCTTCCCCTAGACATGAGTCCAGAATAATTGCTATTTAGTAGTGTTCTGTCAGCTAAGTACCTCAGGAGATATATATATATGTATATATATATATATAGTTCTGAAGCAAAATGCCAAGCAAAATACAAAATAACTTGCTATAAAAATAGATTATCACCAAAATAGATAATGATGATATATGATTATCCTAATGGACTAACTAAATGAGTGATTACACAACCAATCACAATACTGATATCCTAATGAATGATTATTATGAGAACTTACACCACGCGTCTTATGCAAAATACATAGCAGCTAAATTCACAGACCATAAGTCATGACATAAAACCCATCTATCTCAGACAAAAGCCAAGGACTAATTATCCCCATGACCATAGATACTATCCTGTTATCTCACCTTGCCGTCTGTGACAGACTTCCAATGGTAAAGAAGCAGATTCCTCCTCTGAGACTCAAGCTGAAGCCTCAGTGAGTCTTTCAGACCAGGAATAACATCCGAGATCTGTATTCTGGATGCAGATGACACAGTCTTTAGGTAAGGCCATATATTGTAGCTGAGCTAACCTTGTGAGTTTGTTACAAGATATGCAGTTCACTGGTGTTTAGGAAATCAGTCTCTTGCTCTTTCCGAGCCTTCTATCCTCCTGCCAGTCTTCTGGTCCTTCCTTCTCTCTTCCTCTTCTTCAGTCCAACTTTTTAGCATCCATGGGTCAGATGATACCTGTGAACCAATCACAGATGGTGTAATAATGTCCATCCAGCTTCATGGTCATGAAGAGAGCCTTTGTTGTAGCAATGAAACTGTTATTGATGGCATGCAAACCTCCCTGTCTGATCACATACTCCTGTAGCCATGTGTGCTCTCTCCTCCAATCTTCCCAGGAGATAACTGGGCTAGTTTGCAACAAATAATATGTCCTTGGATGAAGTCATCATGGTATGCTCAGCAGTAATTTTCCTTTCTGTAACAAAGCTGGTTTCTGATGGTTACTGATGCATACAGGGCATAGGCTGTAAAATCCATATTGTTATAACAGACTGACTGTATAGGCTAAGACCAGCAAAGGTGAGATATCAGGTAAATACTCCTACAGTCCCCTATTTTTTTTACTCCTGTTACTCTATCTTATCTATCTGTAAGTTCCATCTTTGCCTATATCCTATGCTGTCTATTAAAATGTTTTATTGTGTATTGTGTTGGCATTGTAATGTAGCATACTATACCATACTTTGTATTGTTGTTTGAATATTTTTACTGCTGTAATTGTCTATTGCTTATGTTTGATGTATTCTTGCTGTACAGCACCTTGAGTGAATTCCTTTAAAAAGGTGGTAAATAAATCCTAATAAATAAATAAATGTTTGGTGCCAAATGCATGCATATATTATAGAATAATAGTACTTATGCATGTAAGTGCTAGGTGCTATTCTATAATTCACATGCCAAAATTGCTTATAGCATAACTGTGAATGGGGCATGCACATTGGTAGAATGTAAGCATATCATGAAGCTTTGCACTAACATTCTATACTGGCTTAGGTATTGTAAGTGCTGTTATAGAATTGGTGCTAAATGCACCCCATTGTGGTACCTACATCTTGGTGCCAAACTATAGTATTGCTTCCTATGTATTTTCTGTTGATTGATTTAATGGCTAAGGATATTGGAAAAGTGTAAGTCCCATGTTAAGGGTGTGAATTTATGAAATTAGTACTTTTTTATTACTTATTTTAACTACTTTTTGAATATTTCTATAATCGTTCTTCTATGTTGAAAGTATAGAATATGCTTTACAGATCAGTGAAACAAAATCCTACTTTAATGCATTTCAAACTGTGGTGGTCTTTTACTAAAGATTAGCTCATGTTATTTTCCACAGGACCCATTTTATTCTTGCTGTAGATAGGGCTTTTACAAAGGGCTTGGCACACGCCAATTCAGAACTACCGCCAGGCCACCGCAGGAGCCCAGCGGTAGTTCCCAACCCTAGTGCATACCATTTCTGGTGCTACAAAAATGTTTGTAAATAGGTGGTGGTAAGGGTTCCCCCCAGAAATGGTCACACGCCAATCCCTGTAATTAGTACAGGAACGTTTCCTTTAAAGAAACCCAGCCTTTTACCCACTGTATTAAAAGGGGTCCTCGGTACCGCAGGCCCCCTTTTACCGCATCTTGATAAAGGGGCCCATAATGCTAGCTAATCTTTAGTAAAAGACCCCTACATTTTTTAAACAGCAGAATTGAAAAATATACAAAAATGTGAAAAATTTTACAAGTCAACAAAATGGAGCAAAGTTTTTATATATCTATAGATATTGCTTTCTTTTTATTACATGTAAAGCGAATGCTACATACCTGTAGAAGGTATTCTCCGAGGACAGCAGGCTGATTGTTCTCACTGATGGGTGACGTCCACGGCAGCCCCTCCAATCGGAACACTTTCTAGCAAAGTCCTTTGCTAGTCCTCGCGGCCAATGTGCACCGCGCATGCGCGGCTGTCTTCCCGCCCGAACCAGCTCGTGCCGGCCAGTCTCATATGTAGCAAGACAAAGAGAAGGGAAGACACAACTCCAAAGGGGAGGTGGGCGGGTTTGTGAGAACAATCAGCCTGCTGTCCTCGGAGAATACCTTCTACAGGTATGTAGCATTCGCTTTCTCCGAGGACAAGCAGGCTGCTTGTTCTCACTGATGGGGTATCCCTAGCCCCCAGGCTCACTCAAAACAACAACCATGGTCAATTGGGCCTCGCAACGGCGAGGACATAACTGAGATTGACCTAAAAAATTTACCAACTAACTGAGAGTGCAGCCTGGAACAGAACAAACATGGGCCTAGGGGGGGTGGAGTTGGATTCTAAACCCCGAACAGATTCTGAAGCACTGACTGCCCGAACCGACTGTCGTGTCGTGTATCCTGCTGCAGGCAGTAATGAGATGTGAATGTGTGGACAGATGACCACGTGCAGCTTTGCAAATCTCTTCAATAGTGGCTGACTTCAAGTGGGCTACCGACGCTGCCATGGCTCTAACATTATGAGCCGTGACATGACCCTCAAGAGCCAGCCCAGCCTGGGCGTAAGTGAAGGAAATGCAATCTGCTAGCCAATTGGATATGGTGGTTTTCCCACAGCCACTCCCCTCCTGTTGGGATCAAAAGAAACAAACAATTGGGCGGACTGTCTGTTGGGCTGTGTCCGCTCCAGGTAGAAGGCCAATGCTCTCTTGCAGTCCAATGTGTGCAGCTGACGTTCAGCAGGGCAGGAATGAGGACGGGGAAAGAATGTTGGCAAGACAATTGACTGGTTCAGATGGAACTCTGACACAACCTTTGGCAAGAACTTAGGGTGAGTGCGGAAGACTACTCTGTTATGATGAAATTTGGTGTAAGGGGCCTGGGCTACCAGGGCCTGAAGCTCACTGACTCTACGAGCTGAAGTAACTGCCACCAAGAAAATGACCTTCCAGGTCAAGTACTTCAGATGGCAGGAATTCAGTGGCTCAAAAGGAGGTTTCATCAGCTGGGTGAGAACGACATTGAGATCCCATGACACTGTAGGAGGCTTGACAGGGGGCTTTGACAAAGCAAACCTCTCATGAAGCGAACAACTAAAGGCTGTCCTGAGATCGGCTTACCTTCCACACGGTAATGGTATGCACTGATTGCACTAAGGTGAACCCTTACAGAGTTGGTCTTGAGACCAGACTCAGACAAGTGCAGAAGGTATTCAAGCAGGGTCTGTGTAGGACAAGAGCGAGGATCTAGGGCCTTGCTGTCACACCAGATGGCAAACCTCCTCCACAGGAAGAAGTAACTCCTCTTAGTGGAATCTTTCCTGGAAGCAAGCAAGATGCGGGAGACACCCTCTGACAGACCCAAAGAGGCAAAGTCTACGCTCTCAACATCCAGGCCATGAGAGCCAGGGACCGGAGGTTGGGATGCAGAAGGGCCCCTTCGTCCTGTGTGATGGGTCGGAAAACACTCCAATCTCCATGGTTCTTCGGAGGACAACTCCAGAAGAAGAGGGAACCAGATCTGATGCGGCCAAAAAGGAGCAATCAGAATCATGGTGCCTCGGTCTTGCTTGAGTTTCAACAAAGTCCTCCCCACCAGAGGTATGGGAGGATAAGCATACAGCAGACCTTCCCCCCAGTCCAGGAGGAAGGCATCCGATGCCAGTCTGCCGTGGGCCTGAAGCCTGGAACAGAACTGAGGGACCTTGTGGTTGGCTCGAGATGCGAAGAGATCTACCAAGGGGGTGCCCCACACCTGGAAGATCTGCCGCACTACACGGGAATTGAGCGACCACTCATGAGGTTGCATAATCCTGCTCAATCTGTCGGCCAGACTGTTGTTTACGCCTGCCAGATATGTGGCTTGGAGCACCATGCCGTGACGGCGAGCCCAGAGCCACATGCTGACGGCTTCCTAACACAGGGGGCGAGATCCGGTGCCCCCCTGCTTGTTGACGTAATACATGGCAACCTGGTTGTCTGTCTGAATTTGGATAATTTGGTGGGACAGCCGATCTCTGAAAGCCTTCAGAGCGTTCCAGATCGCTCGTAACTCCAGAAGATTGATCTGCAGATCGCGTTCCTGGAGGGACCAGCTTCCTTGGGTGTGAAGCCCATCGACATGAGCTCCCCATCCCAGGAGAGACGCATCCGTGGTCAGCACTTTTTGTGGCTGAGGAAGTTGGAAAGGACGTCCCAGAGTCAAATTGGACCAAATCGTCCACCAATACAGGGATTTGAGAAAACTCGTGGACAGGTGGATCACGTCTTCTAGATCCCCAGCAGCCTGAAACCACTGGGAAGCTAGGGTCCATTGAGCAGATCTCATGTGAAGGCGGGCCATGGGAGTCACATGAACTGTGGAGGCCATGTGGCCCAGCAATCTCAACATCTGCCGAGCTGTGATCTGCTGGGACGCTCGCACCCGCGAGACGAGGGACAACAAGTTGTTGGCTCTCGTCTCTGGGAGATAGGCGCGAGCCGTCCGAGAATCCAGCAGAGCTCCTATGAATTCGAGTTTCTGCACTGGGAGAAGATGGGACTTTGGATAATTTATCACAAACCCCAGTAGCTCCAGGAGGCGAATAGTCATCTGCATAGACTGCAGGGCTCCTGCCTCGGATGTGTTCTTCACCAGCCAATCGTCGAGATATGGGAACACGTGTACCCCCAGTCTGCGAAGTGCCGCTGAGGCGAGCCCAAAGGGTAGCACACAGTACTGGAAGTGACGTGTGCCCAGCTGAAATCGCAGATACTGTCTGTGAGCTGGCAGTATCGGGATGTGCGTGTAGGCGTCCTTCAAGTCCAATCGTTTACCTGAATCATGGGGGAAGGGTGCCCAGGGAAAGCATCCTGAACTTTTCTTTGACCAGATATTTGTTCAGGGCCCTTAGGTCTAGGATGGGACGCATCCCCCCTGTTTTCTTTTCCACAAGGAAGTACCTGGAATAGAATCCTAGCCCTTCTTGCCCGGATGGCACGGGCTCGACCGCATTGGCGCTGAGAAGGGCGGAGAGTTCCTCTGCAAGTACCTGCTTGTGCTGGAAGCTGTAAGACTGAGCTCCCGGTGGACAATTTGGAGGTTTTGAGGTCAAATTGAGGGTGTATCCTTGCCGGACTATTTGGAGAACCCACTGATCGGAGGTTGAGAGGCCACCTTTGGTGAAAAGCTTTCAACCTCCCTCCGACTGGCAGGTCGCCCGGCACTGACACTTGGATGTCGGCTATGCTCTGCTGGAGCCAGTCAAAAGCTCGTCCCTTGCTTTTGCTGGGGAGCCGAGGGCCTTGCTGAGGCGCACGCTGCTGACGAGAGCGCGCGCGCTGGGGCTTAGCCTGGGCCGCAGGCTGTCGAGAAGGAGGATTGTACCTACGCTTACCAGAAGAGTAGGGAACAGTCTTCCTTCCCCAAAAAAATCTTCTACCTGTAGAGGTAGAGGCTGAAGGCTGCCGGCGGGAGAACTTGTCGAATGCGGTGTCCCGCTGGTGGAGCTGCTCTACCACCTGTTCGACTTTTTCTCCAAAAATATTATCCGCATGGCAAGGCGAGTCCGCAATCCGCTGCTGGATTCTATTCTCCAGGTCGTAGGCACGCAGCCATGAGGTCTGCGCATCACCACACCTTGAGCAGCGGCCCTGGACGCAACATCAAAGGTGTCATACACCCCTCTGGCCAGGAATTTTCTGCACGCCTTCAGCTGCCTGACCACCTCCTGAAATGGCTTGGCTTGCTCAGGGGGGAGCTTGTCCACCAAGCCCGCCAACTGCCGCACATTGTTCCGCATGTGTATGCTCATGTAGAGCTGGTAGGACTGAATCTTGGCCACGAGCATAGAAGAATGGTAGGCCTTCCTCCCAAAGGAGTCCAAGGTTCTAGAGTCCTTGCCCGGGGGCGCCGAAGCATGCTCCCTAGAACTCTTGGCCTTCTTTAGGGCCAAATCCACAACTCCAGAGTCATGAGGCAACTGAGTGCGCATCAGCTCTGGGTCCCCATGGATCCGGTACTGGGACTCGATCTTCTTGGGAATGTGGGGATTACTTAGAGGCTTGGTCCAGTTCGCCAGCAATGTCTTTTTGAGGACATGATGCATGGGTACTGTGGACGCTTCCTTAGGTGGAGAAGGATAGTCCAGGAGCTCAAACATTTCAGCCCTGGGCTCGTCCTCCACAACCACTGGGAAGGGGATGGCCGTAGACATCTCCCGGACAAAGGAAGCAAAAGACAGACTCTCAGGAGGAGAAAGCTGTCTTTCAGGAGAGGGAGTGGGATCGGAAGGAAGACCCTCAGACTCCTCGTCAGAGAAATATCTGATGTCTTCCTCTTCCCATGAGGCCTCACCATCGGTGTCAGACACAAGTTCGCGGACCTGTGTCTGCAACCGTGCCCGGCTCGACTCCGTGGAACCACGGCCACGGTGGGAGCGTCGAGAGGTAGACTCCCTCGCCCGCACTGGCGAAGCTCCCTCCGCCGACGTAGTCGGGGAGCCTTCCTGGGAGGCTACCGCACTCGGTACCGCAAGCGGCACCGATGTCGGAGACCTCACCCCGGACAATGGGCCAGCCGGCGCCTCGCTCGACGGTACTGGTGGCGCAAGCACCCCCGGTACCGGAGGGGTAGGGCGCAACAGCTCTCCCAGGATCTCTGGGGGAACGGCCCGGAGGCTCTCGTGCAGAGCGGCTGTGGAAAAAGACATGGAAGCCGATGCAGGAGTCATGTCAGAACCTGTTCCGGGCGTGGAGGCTGTTCCGGGCTGTCCAAAGGGGAGTGCATCGACACCTCTTGAACAGAGGGCGAGCGGTCCTCTCGGTGCCGATGCTTACTGGGTGCCGACTCCCTCGGCGACCCAGAGCTCTCGGTGCCGACATGGGAAGGGGACCGGTGACGATGCTTCTTCGATTTTTTGGAACGAAGCACGTCACCGAAGCTTCCCGGCACCGACGAGGAGGACGTAGAATCCAGCCGTCGCTTCCTCGGGGCCGAGGCCGAAGAGGGTCGGTCTCGGGGGGGCTGTACCGCAGGAGCCTCAGGGTAGGGGAGACCCACCCGAAGGCTCATCTGCCACCAGCAGGGGAATGGACAGCCCTCACCTGCACTCCAGACGAAGCACCACCAGTCCGACGACATCAGCAGACGAGGAGGTCTCGATACCACCGACGCCGACGCAGCCCTCCGATGTTCGCCCGATGCAGAGGGCCGATGCCTCGATGCACTCGATGCAATCGGGGGTGAGGATGAAGGTCCGGGTGTCGACGACGTCGAAGCAGTCGATACTCCCAGTGCCGATGCCGACGAAGAGCCCGAGAACAGAACGTTCCACTGGATACATCTCGCTACCTGAGTCCAGCTTTTGCAAAAGGAGAACACAGACTACAGGCCTGAGGGCGGTGCCCTGCCCCCAGACACTGAAGACACGACGCGTGCCTCTCAGTTGAGCGAGATTACCCCGGCGCACTGGGTGCACTTCTTGAAGCCGCTGGAAGACTTCGATGTCCTGGGCGGAAAAATCGCGCCGGCGAGATCAAACTCGAAATGGTGAAAATGGCACCACAAAAATAGGGGGAAGAAAACTTCGACAGAGGCCTAAATAGGGCCTACCCCGACGACGAAGAAAACTTACGGGGACAAAACTAGAAGTACGGGAAGGGAGGAAAACCATAAAGGTCTCCTTCCGACACCTTTTTTTTTTTTTTTTTTTAAGAACGAAGTCGATAAACGACGCGCGAGGTCAACTTTGGGGGCTGTGAACGGCGAAACACGACCGTTACCGAGCGCGGACAAAAGAAGACTGGACGGGCACGAGCCGGTTTGGGCGGGAAGACGGCCGCGCATGCGCGGTAGGCGAATCGGCGCGCGAGGACTAGCAAAGGAGACTTTGCTAGAAAGTGTTCCGATTGGAGGGGCTGCCGTGGACGTCACCATCAGTGAGAACAAGCAGCCTGCTTGTCCTCGGAGAAATATTTTCTCTCCTGGTCCATTGTGTGTGGTATGTATAATTATGGTACAGCCAGAGACCCCCCCACTGGAATGGTGGAGGGCCCAGTCATAGAGCTCAGGCCATTACAGACCATGGCTGAGTCAGAAATCTGATGGCTAACATAACTGGGAGCTTACTGGAAAAGTATGGCCTAGTTTGTAGCCCGGATTGAGGCCTAAATAAGCTAAATTAGGAAAAGTTAGGTCAATAGATATGGAAACAAAATGGAGGATTTCAGCACAAAATGGAAGCTGTATCTGTTACAAAGTGGAATTTTCTCTAATGTAAGTTAGAAAAACAAGTTGAGAAATGAGACTTTCCTGTGAGCAGGATTGTGGTCAGCCATGGTGTGAGAAAGGAAAGGTGTAGCTGGATGCAGGGTCTTGCTTAAGATTTGTGGTCAAGCGAGCTAAAGACAAAACCATGTTAGCAAGATAGAAGCTACTCATTAGCATGAGCCAATCAGTGACAACCACGACATTAGCATAGATCCAATCAGGTATATCTACTGTCATATTATCCATATCCTGAGGGCACCTATAAAAATCAGGGTATTTCCTGGTTTAAGTTAGAGAGAAAAGGGTTGCCACTCTCTCTCTCCAAGGGAAACCAATGTGTCCAGCAGCATTGACAAATTACCTAATTGCTTTCCCTTGTAAAACCTCTAATTGGTAAAAGAAATTATAAAAGATTAGGAATTAACACCTGTTTGCAGCTGGATTATTATATTCCTATAATTAATTGATTGTACGTGCCTGTTGTCAATCACTGATTTGACTTGTATCTTGGTAAATAAACTCCTCATCCCAAATGATGATTGTGGGCTTCACTTAATGATGAAAGGCTGTAAGTATAAATGCTTTGTTGTATCAGGCTGTCTTTCACGGCATTGTATAACTTGTGACATAAATCCAGTTTGTCATAAGGCTGGTATCTTTCCTTAGACCTAACATCTCTCTTAGTGGCAATTCCTTTTAGAACTTCACAACTCCTTGATTACCCCAGTACTAGTGCTATTTAGAGATGGAGTCAGATTTAAGGTCACTCCAGCCTTCTTGGGGGGCTCTGGACCCCTCAATTCACAACAGGTATTTATGTGTTTCCTTGAATTAAATCTGACATTAGCTTTTTTTTTACCTTTTTTTTTTTGCTTATTCAGAATGTTCCAGAGTGTTTCATGCTGAAGGATCTCGGCTGGTGCTTTGTGGTAGAACATGGGAGAAGTTAAGCGATTTACATGATGCTTTAATCAGTGTTGCAGACCCAAGTGTTGTGAGTACTTTACTTAGAATACCAATTTTAGTACCCTGGTTTTGTTTTTCTTTGTTCCAAAGTATCCTAAGACATGTCATGCTGAGTCCGACCAAAGGCCACTGAACCCAGTATACTGTCTCTAACAGTGTAAACCACTTTACTACTAAACAGTGGCCTATCTCAGTCAATAGTGCATACTCAGCAGATCCCAAATAGTAAATTTATTCCTTTTTGCTTACTCCCAGGGATAAACAATGATTTTCCACACAGCTGCCCTGGCTAAAAATGTATATGAACTTTTTCTTCAAGAATTGGTCCAAACCCTATTTAACTCAGCTATGCAAGATATTATGAGCACATCCTAGGCAATAAATTCTATAGCTTAATTATAAGGTAAATGAAAAAATACTTTTTATAGTTTGTCTTAACCTGCTGTTGGTTAGTTTTATAGAGTTTCTCCTTATTCTCACACTATTTGAAACATTAAATAATAACAATCCTTTTTTTATAAATTCTGTTCCACTCCATTCATGATTTTATAAACCAGTTCTCAGCCATTTCATCTCCAAACTGAAGAGCTCTAACCTGCATAGCCTTTCTTCATTAGGAAACCTTCTATCCTGTTTATTATTTCTGTGGTCCTTCTCTGCTATGTAATTTTTAAAGATGATGTAAGGGAGAGGGTGGTACATGACAAGGTTTCCCCCACTGATGCAAAGCCACCTTAAGAATAAGTATGTTAGCCTGTCTGGCCAGGAGGGTGGGGCTCAAACAGAAGCAGGAAGTTAAAAGCCCTCTGGCAGAAGGTAACAGGGAGGCCCTGAGTATTTTCTCAGGGTGTTCTGGCTTGGCTGCAGTACCTGAGGGGAGTTCCAGGGAAGAGGAGTGGCCATAGCTTAGATGTTTGCACACTGTTTTGAGAAGAAACCTGTAAGTTTATGCATCCAGGGAAAGTATGAAAACAGTCAAGGTAGGCCAATTATCTCTTGATAGCTGGCATAGTGGTGCCATGTCTGTGACAGGCTGTTGGAACTGTGCGTATTTTGAGAAAGTTATTACATATTGAAGTATTGGGTCATATCAAAGACAAGGTGCTAAAACTGTGGCTACGCTTGAAGAGACTTTACTAGGAGCACCAAGACTGTGAGGACACAGAGCTGGCTATTTTCCTTTGTGTATATAAAGTGGTATGACTTTACCTGCTTCCTGTGGGTGCTGTAGTTTATGAGGTCCTGCAACCACAGATGTCCAAAACTGCACTGTACTCATGCTGTGGTCACAAAACTGATCAAAGCAGAGGCCTTATTGTATTCTTTGGTTTACTCACCATTCTTTTCTGAATAATTCCTAGCATTCTACTGTTTGTGACTGCCACTACACAATGAACTGAGGATTTTAATGACTTTTTCACAGTTGGTCTGCTACCTGGATAGTGCCATTGAAAAATTTTACAGACTACCCCATCTGAGGTGGTCTCCCACTGGGGAGATCTAGTTGGTGGAGCAATGGTGAGGGCTAAAAAATGTCCAGATAGGGAGAGTATTCAATGCTGCTAACTGGATAACTAACATAGGACAGAAAACTGCTTTCCTAAGTTCTCTAATTAGTTATTTGGAGAGAGGTGTTATCATCATTATCCAGATAATGGTGTCGCCTGCAGCATATCCAGGAGCCAGTGCAGCAAGCCTTGCAACAGAACCATGGTTGTAATGTAAAATGACCAATGGCAAAATAATGTGGCATGCTGTAAGCAATGAGCACGCAAACTACTGCTGCATTTGCTCATTCCTAAATGTCACCCTTCCTGTCGTTGAGTGAGTGGTGATTGGCTCAGACGCTGACAGGAATGGTGATGTTAAAAAAAGCATAGCACCAACATATACACTGGCCCCGCTCCCTACTACACAGCCTCCCTGAACCGAACCTATTCCTAGTGGTTTAGTAGTCCCTCTTCCTGATGACCCATAATGATTCTGACTATCCACAGTTAAAAACATTCCTCTTTAAACATTTGCCCTGATAGTCTAGTGGCCTCCTCCTCCTCCTTCCTTTCCCCCTCCCAGCCTACCCTCCATAGCTTCCTGCCACTGGTGCCACCATCTTGAAAAATGGTAGCCCCATACCCTGCCCGATATATCCTGGGGATGCATCAAGTGAGACCTGTCTGAGATATAAGGGAATGTACTGTGTAGGGTAGGGCGTCACCATTTATCAAGATGGTGACGTTGGAGACAGGGGCATTTGGGCATCGCTCCCAAGGAGGTTGGATGAAAACAGGAGATGGGACAACATCAAAATGTTGAAACCAATTAAGCTAGCTTCTGTTTCTCCTTCTCCGCACAACTGTCATCCCAGTACACTCAAAACAAAGCAAACAAACCTATGAGCTGCTGCATCCACATTATCGTTCTTTGTTGTTGGTAGCATTTTTATTTAATCTCACTTTTATTTTCAAACATGCCAGCTAGTGCAGCATGAAGATGTGCACAAAGGAAGTATAATAATAGAATAACTTTTCATTGGTAGAGTAGTAATTTGTTATAAATCTGTTATGATCCTGCCAGTTTGGCAGGGGAAGGGGGGTGGACTTCACTCCAGATTGGCTGGCAGGGTCTGACTAACATCAGGGGGTGTACTTTAGCCTGCTTCTTCCTGCCCTTCCTGCTTTGGCGTTACATTTCCTGGTGACTGAAAGCCGTGCAGGTCTTAGTCAGAACGTGCTGTGTGCTCTGGCTTTTATCTGTGTTTCTGTTTAGGGATTCCTTTTCCCTGCCCCTGTTTGTGTTAGCTGGTTGCAGCGTGTGTGTTTGGAGCTATAATCAGCTCACTGCCTCCAGCTGGGCTCTCTCTCTCTGCATGCAGTTCTCAGTGGGAAGCCGGCTGTGTGTTTGTTCAGCGGGGCTGTGCTCCCGGTTGGGAGCTTTCTCTCTGTTTGTTTAGTTAAGGATCTCCTTCCCTCGTGTGCCTGCCTGCTGGCTCAGTAAGTTTAACCCCTTGTGTGCTGTGGCTCTGTCTCTGTCTTCTGGGTGTTCTGTCAGAGATTTCCTCTCTCTTCTGTTGTGTCTTTTCCCTGGCATTTGGCTGGGGCCTAGGTTTTCCTTTTATCTGCTGCTCATGTCTCTGGCTTGTGGGGGTGGGGTGTTCCTTCTCCCCTTGGCCTCAGGGGAGGGGGGTCCTTTAGGCTGTTGTCTTTTCATCCACCTGCGGGGGGCAGGGGGCTTCCTGTATTAGTCCCCCTGTCCTGCGCTGGTCCTCTGGGGGGTGTGGCCCCGCTCTGTTTCCTTTGTTACTCCCTTTGCCCTGTGGCTGGTGTTCAGCATGTGGCTGGCACCTTGGGGTCCTGGGGGGGGGGGGACTCCTGGGTTCTTTCACCCCTCTTGTGTGTGTCTGGGTTCCAGTTCGGCCGTGAGGCCCGCATGAGTGGCTCTGAGCGCCTGGGTTCCTGTTCGGCCGCGAGGCCCGCCTGTATGCCTATTTCCCTTTCTTCCTGAGGTGCTGCGGGGGAGGGTAGATTAGGGGTTTGAGTAGCTGGGGTGTGCAGTGGTGGGTTGGTCTCCCCTTGGCCTGGGTCGGCGCTCTGCTGGCCTCGGCCAGGGCTCAAGTGCTCACGACCAACCCAACAGATTACAAAATCATAATATGTCATTTGGAGGGGCTGGTTATAGGAACACCCTAGCACATGTTATATTCGTGCATAGATTTTTTTTTCTCCTGGTAAAGTACCACTAAAACAGATCTCATGTTAAGAGAATCAGGTGCTCAACATTCAAAGTTTCTGTCTATTTATTTACTTATTTACGACATTTATATCCCACATCAAACATGAATTAGGTTGAAACCTGGGAGCATTTAAAATCTTTTTTTTTTTCTTATGCCTAGATCAAAAGAAAACAATGGCATGTGGGAACTTTTGTTTTGTAGATTGCAGTGGTATATTATAAAAATGCACTTTTTATTACTACTATTTAAAAGACAGATATTGAATGCAGAAGTCCAGAATCAGTCTAAATGTGCCAGTATTGTCCAGTTCAGCATACTATTAGCTGCCAAGTTCATACAAACTTAATTATGGTCAATGGAAAATAAATCTATTGGCTCAGGCTATCTGCTATATAAATATAGACAAAACAAAAGAGGAGGAAAAGTCCCTCATGTAAACATGAGCATAGAAGAACAAAGTGAGGTGAACTCAAGGAGGATGTTCAATGAGTCTTTATTTCTGACAAGCATAAAAATGACCTCACATAGCCGTGTTTTGGTGCAAAGGCCTGCCTCAGGGGTCAATATCTACATAAATAAAAATGTAAATGTTTGTTTGTTCAAAATCTTAAATCTCCGAAAGTTCTTCACCGATTGCTTTCAAATTTGGACACAACGTTGCATTCGAATACGCGCATGTTTTTATATACCTAGTATTATATAGATGTCATAGCTGTCATACTCGCGGAGCGGAAGCAGTGCGACGAATAATTGCAAATCAAACTGAGGAAGAACGGCCATCAACGAACGAGTGAAACAGACAAAGAATGGCTCAGATATGTGCTGAGGAAGCAGCAGAGCGACGTGCAGCCAGATTTGACGATGCACGGTTGCGAGCACGGCGCTCGCATTTTGCAGCTTCCTATTTGCTTCGTTCTCAACAGAATCAACGCGACAGGCTGAGAGTGGCTTAAATCTCCGAAAGTTCTTCACCGATTGCTTTGAAATTTCGACACAACATTGCATTCGAATATGTGCGTGTTTTTATATACCTACAATTGCAAATCAAACTGAGGAAGAAAAGGCATCAGCGAACGAGCGAAACACACAAAGAATGGCTCAAATACGTGCCGATGAAACAGCACAGCGAAAAACATCGCTCGAGGCTCTTGATCAATCATTGCAAGATTTGCGTGGAAATATCAGACCATTTGGGAACACATTAATATTGCTTGCAGGAGATTTCAGGCAAACATTACCTGTAGTTCCTCGATCGACACCAGCGGACGAAATAAATGCTTGCCTAAAAATACTCTACTTTGTGCCAACACGTAAAGACGTTAAACTTAACTACAAATATGCGTGTCCAGCTGCAAAACGATCAATCAGCTCAGATATTCTCACATCAATTGCTGAAAATTGATCAACGGAAAGATGCCGGTTGATCTGACCTCAGGATGAATTTCATTGCCTCATAACTTCTGCAATTTAGTGACCTCAAAAGAACAATTGGTTGAAAAAGTATTTCCCAATATTCAAACCAATTATAAGGATCACGATTCGCTGACTGAATGAGCTATTCTTGCAGCCAAGAACAACGATGTCTACGAACTGAACAATATTATTCAGTCTAACATTCAAAGCGAGCCACTCACATACAAGTCCGTCGACACTGTTCTGGAAGCAGATGAAGCGCTTAATTATCCAACAAACTTTTTCAATTCCTTCGTTCTGCCAGGGATGCCACCGCACGTACTGCAATTGAAAATCGGCGTGCCAATTGTCATGTTGCGAAATATCAACCAGCCAAAGCTTTGCAACCGCATGTGCTTTGCAGTAAAAAAAAATTAATGAGCAATGTCTTACAAGCAACAATCTTGACAGGACCTTTCAAAGGTGAACATGTCCTCATTCCTTGCATTCCTATGATTCCAACAGATATGCCATTTCAATTTAACAGATTGCAATTCCCAATTCAATTGGCGTTTGCAATCACCATCAACAAAGCTCAGGGCCAATCTTTAGAATTCTCCCGTTTACATCTACATACGGATTGCTTCTCACATGGACAATTATATGTTGCATGTTCTACAGTCGGCAAACCAGACAATCTCTATCTCTGCACACACAATGGAACAACAAAAAATATTGTATACCCACAAGCATTGTGAAATTAAACATATTAGAAACCTGCGCTTCCTCTTTTCTTTCTTTTCCATTTAACCAGACTGAGCCACAGCAACGCGTGGCCGGGTAGAGCTAGTATCTAAATAAAATTAAACATAAAAAGTATATAAATGATAAGTAATAAAATGCAAATAATTAAAACTTTAAAACATTGTACAATATACACGAATTGAAGTGACACTCAGACAGATGATCTTATGAATGTAAGCCACATTGAACCCGCCTTTGCTTGGGATAATGTGTGATATAAAAGTTAAAAAAAATCCTTTTTCCTCCACCTTTTAAGACCCTGCCTATCCAGCTGGATATTGATAGCACAAGGAAAGCAAATTTGGTCCAGTGAAGACTAACTCAAAATAATCTGCTCCTTAGCTGGGCCCTAGTATTACAATGTTGAAAATGCAGCCATACCATGCCTATGTGGTTATGTTCCACTAATAAGTTAAATGATTAACTGACTTTCTTAACAGGATTATATAAATTTTGGATGCCTAACTAGGGACACAAACATACACTTATTTATTCAATATCACAATTCTTCATGTACAGCCACAAAACAACCTTTTTAGGGTGGATAGTATTCACAATGAACACCTTTTATTATCAACCAGATAGAGTTAAGAGTTTTCAGTTTTGGCACAGTATAAGTCATCACAAGAACAAAATATAAGAAAACCAATGGAGTGCATTAGCGGCTTACAACCCATTTAGTTACGTTAAAACTGTGGCGGTGCCACAAAGATATCAGTTATAACGGAATAGAGAAGGCATTACCCACATGTCTAGGACAACGGAGAGGAGAAGATTGGCTCTATACTCCCTCATATATTCTACACGAATTACCTACAGAATCACCTGCATCAGATTATCTCTTCAGGTACAGACTTAGATCTTAGAACTATAGAGCCTCTGCATCAGAATATCTCTCCAGGTACAGGCACAGCATCAGAACATCTCTTCAGATACAGGCACAGCTTATAGAACCATATAGCCTCTGCACCCTACACGAATTACCCATAGAATCGTCTGAATCAGATTATCTCTCCAGGAACAAATATAACTCTTAGAATTATAGAACATCTGCATCAGAATCTCTCTCCAGATACAGGTACAGCTCTTAGAACCATATAGCATCTGCACCCTGGTGTAACCTCTCTGGATATCAAATCAGATAGACAAGTCACAGGAGCCCGACCTGAATACCTAACCTGGAAATATACATTTTCCAATCAAATTAAGAACCAATACTACAACAAATATCCAATCATCTTAATAACCTTAACCAATCAACATCAAAATGAATACCACTAAACTTCTCCTTATTATTTATTCACTTTCCTTAATCCACCTCATACTAACTACTCCCCTTTCAGAAACCAACAGCATTTCCACAATATACATGCTCAATAGATTACCTAAGCACAATACACACCGCCAAAATTACAATAATAACCAAAACAACGAAGATACTACTTTACACAAACAAAATCAAACTAAAGGAAAAAAAGGACATAATAAATCCACCACACAAGAAAATAGACAATTAAGGAAAATCATCACAATCCCAAACCCAACTGATCCATATCAAACAATTCAAATAGGATACATTAATGCCAGATCAGCTGTTAACAAAGCTACAACAATAACAGATTGGATCACTGATGACAACCTTGATCTATTACTCATCAACGAAACCTGGATTCATGATCACAACGACCCCATAATATTAGATCTTTGCCCCCCAGACTACAAAATTACTCACTGAACAAGAAACGGAAAGAGAGGAGGAGGAATTGCACTGATATATAAATCCTATTTCACCATAACAACTTCAGCAGAATCCATAACATCACAACTTGAAATTGTATCACTCAGAATTAACCATACCTCCTTGCTAGACCATTTAAACATCATCTTGTTTTACAGACCACCAGGTAACTGGCAAGATTGCCAACCACAATTCATGGACTTCATTTCGAATACCTGTGTATCTAATTCCAATCTTCTTATAATAGGAGACATAAACTTGCACCTAGAAGACCCTAATGCAATCAATGCATGCGAATGTAAAGATTTTTTCCAATTATGGGAATTCAACTGGTCCAACATTCAAGCAACTCATGTTAAAGGACATACACTTGACCTTATTACTCACAAATTCTCCTCAGATCAATCCCTTATATTAACAGATACAAAATGGACAGAGATACCATGGTCAGACCATTATAAATTAAACCTATCCTTACAATGGCGGAAAAAAGACTCACATCAGAAACAAGAATGTACAACATATACCACAAGAGGCCAAATTGATCCTGTTCTATTCTGGCAACAGTTCTATATGAATGATTGGTCAACACAAATAGAATCCAAACAATATCTCCTAAATTGGGATGACAGATGCAAGAGTATATTGGACACTATCGCACCACTACAAACCAGAACCTCACAAAGACATAGTTCAATACCATGGTTTAATGAAGATCTGAATATACTAAAAACTCAAGGTAGGAGACTTGAACGAGCATAGAATAAAATGAAAGATGAATCTACACTCAATGCATGGAAACAAATGCAAAGAAAATATAAATACACAATTAGACAAACAAAAAGATCATATTACAAATCCAAAATAGGGCCTGATTACAAAGACACACATAAATTATTCCAACTTGTGCATAAACTTCTTGACACCTCATCAGTTACCACAGCCAGCACAGATACCCCATCAGCAGATGATCTGGCTACTTATTTCAAAGAGAAAATTATAAAATTACGATCTACCTTACCACTTAATACCACTGACCATGAAACATTCATTAACTGTTTGGACCCAATCACTGATGGATATCCAGCAGACCGAATCTGGACAAATTTTGATATACTGGAAGAGGAAATCGTCACCCAAGTGATCAACAGATTCGCCAAGTCTCACTGCAAACTAGACTCTTGGCCCAGTTATCTAATTAAGTCTGCCCCTCAACGTTTCTTAACAGATCTCACCTCCTACTTAAACTTCATGCTGCAACATGGATTCTTCCCTTTGGATAAAGGAAATATTTTACTCACTCCGATATCTAAAGACCTAATACTAACTACAGCCCAGTAGCATCCATCCCTCTTGTAATGAAGTTAATCGAAAGTTTAGTTACCAAACAACTTACCGATTATTTAAACAAATTCTCTATACTCCATACATCTCAATCGGGATTTCGAGCTAATCATAGTACCGAAACAGTACTAATAACGCTCCTAACCAAATTTAAACAAATAATAGCAGCTGGCAATAATTTTCTCCTCTTGCAATTTGACATGTCCAGCGTGTTCGACATGGTCAGCCACAATATACTATTGAACATCTTAGAATATTTTGGCATTGGAGGAAACGTACTGCATTGGTTTAATGACTTCCTAACTACAAGAACATACCAAGTGATATCAAAGCTGAATACATCATCACCATGGAAACCTGAATGTGGAGTGCCTCAGGGCTCATCCCTCTCACCAACCCTTTTCAACTTAATGATGATTCCACTGGCCAGATCACTGTCCAATCAAGGTCTCAATCCATATATTTATGCAGACGAAGTCACGATCTATATACTGTTTGAAAAGGATTTAACAGAAATCACAAACAAAATCGATCATAGCTTCCAAATAATGAACTCATGGGTGGATGCATTTCAACTGAAGCTTAATGCAGAAAAGACACAATCCACCTTATTTTCGAAAGAGAAAGACACCCATATTTCGACCCAAATTGGGAGATGGGCGTCTTTCTCCCGTGGACGCCCAAATCGGTATAATAGAAAGCCGATTTTGGGCTTTTTCAACTGCACTCCATCGCGGAAACGGCCAAAGTTGACAGGGGCATGTTGGAGGCGTAGTGAAGGCGGGACTGGGGCGTGTTTATTGGCCGAGGAAAGAAGGGCGTCCTCGGCCCATAATCGAAAAAAGAAAGGCGTTTTTAGCGCGAATTTGGGTCACTTTTTTTGGACCATGTTTTTTCAGGAACAAGTCCCAAAAAAGTGCCCTAAATGACCAGATGACCACCGGAGGGAATCGGGGATGACCACCCCTGACTCCCCCAGTGGTCACTAACCCCCTCCCACCCCAAAAAAAAAAACAACTTTAAAAACTTTTTTTTCCCAGCCTGTATGCCAGCCTCAAATGTCATACCCAGCTCCATCACAGCAGTATGCAGGTCCCTGGAGCAGTTGTTAGTGGGTGCAGTGGACTTCACCCAGGTGGACCCAGGCCCATCCCCCCCTACCTGTTACACTTGTGGTGGTAAATGGGAGTCCTCAAAACCCACCAGAAACCCACTGTACCCACATCTAGGTGCCCCTCTTCAGCCATAAGTGCTGTGGTAATGGTATAGAGTTGTGGGGAGTGGGTTTTGGGGGGATTTGGGGGGCTCAGCACCCAAGGGAATGGAACTAAGGACTTGGGAGGTAGTTAACTTTTTTTTTAATAGTTACAAGTGCCCTCTAGGGTGCCCGGTTGGTGTCCTGGCATGTGAGGGGGACCAGTGCACTACGAATCCTGGGTCAGGATTTTCACGCGACCCGAGGAGGTCCTGGCGCAGCATTGACTCCGGATAATAAACCAACTGGGGGATTGGAGAGTGAGTTCTCCCCCCCCCCCCCCCCCCGAAGATATCTGGAGCGGTTTCTGTGGAGAAATTGGACCTGGTGAAGCCAAAAAATGTCACAATCGACGCATTATGAGAAGTGCTGCAGAATGTGAATAACTTTCTTCTTCAGATGTTTAAAATTTTTCAGGAATAAACATGTGAATTAAAGAATTTATATCAATACTTATCTAACAAAGAGGAAGTCCAAGATATAAAAATAGAGACTTTGACTATGGAATTTTTTCTTTTATTGAACTGTTGAAGAAATATTTCTCTGATAATTTGCAAACATTTTCTGATAGCCACCCTCCGGTGTCTAAAGCGATTTATATTTCCCCTAAATAATCTTCTTTATCAGAGAAAAGAGATGTGAACTTAACTGATATTTTGGAAAAGCTATATTACTAGTGACTTTCGCCTTTGATTTAGATAGGAATAATGTTTTGAAATTGTATTTCCGACACATGGTTGATAGTTTTTTGGGTTCAAAGATAAATATATTTCCTGACTTATCAGGGGAATCACAGACTAGGAGGTGTGAACTCTTGGCTTTTAAGCCAAAGATCATTGCCCTAAGTGGGACCTTCCTAGTGCGATTCCCTTGTAAGTGTTCTATTTCTTTGAATTTTAATAATTACTTATTTGTTGAACCTAAGAAATTACAAGAGTTAGTGGAGTTGAAAGAACAGATGAAGAACCCTCTGCAGCAACTTCTTTTAGTTACCACTGTTCCGGCTGCAATTACCGATTAACCTTCCTCCCTCAGAAAAGTGAATTGTAAGATTAACCATTTTGAGTTTTTCTTATTTTCTTTGAGATTGTTTTCCTGATCTTGGATCTCCCAGTTGTGGACGATTATATAAGGTAAAATTATGTATAATCATACCTGATAATTTTCTTTCCATTAATCATAGCTGATCAATCCATAGACTGGTGGGTTGTGTCCATCTACCAGCAGGTGGAGATAGAGAGCAAACTTTTGCCTCCCTATATGTGGTCATGTGCTGCCGGAAACTCCTCAGTATGTCGATATCAAAGCTCCATCCGCAGGACTCAGCACTTAGAGAATTACACCCACGAAGGGACACTCTGCCCAGCTCACCACCGCCGAAACGGGGGAGGGGAATTAACCCAGCTCATCCCCACACAAGTGGGGGAGGGGAATCCGTCCAGCTCATCCCCGCGGAGCGGGGGAGGGACACCACACCCGCCGATGCGGGGGGATCTGGCTTATCCTGCAACCGCAACCGCGGGAGGAGCTGACTGACCCGAACACCGCCGAAGCGGGAGGGGTACAAAACTGCCCTACAGCCGCACGAAGCGGGAGGGAGTGCCGGCAGAATTATAAGTCTCAATCCAGCCCCGTAAAACGGAGGGGAGAGGAATGCAGCAGCTCACTGTAACACAAACTCGTCTTAACTCTTGAAGAATCCAAGTGAAAAAACTTGAACACGAAGTCTTTCTGAAGTAACTGAAGAGTAAACTTGAACCTGAAATGCAACCAGAATAAAACAATACAGATATCTGGGAGGGGCTATGGATTGATCAGCTATGATTAATGGAAAGAAAATTATCAGGTATGATTATACATAATTTTACCTTCCATATCATCAAGCTGATCAATCCATAGACTGGTGGGATGTACCGAAGCAGTACTCACCCAGGGCGGGACATAGAAATCCCTGACCGCAACACTGAAGCTCCAAACCGGGCCTCCGCCCGAGCAGCCACAGTCAAGCGGTAATGCTTGGAGAATGTATGGGCCGAAGCCCAAGTTGCCGCCTTGCATATCTCTTCCAAGGAGACGGAACCGGCCTCTGCCATCGAGGCCGCCTGAGCTCTTGTGGAGTGAGCCTTCAGCTGGATAGGCGGCACCTTCCCTGCGGCCACATAAGCCGCTGCAATGGCTTCCTTGACCCATCTTGCCACTGTAGGCTTAGCAGCCTGCAGACCCCTACGAGGACCTGCAAACAGGACAAACAGATGATCCGATTTCCGGAAATCATTGGTCACTTCCAAGTATCTGATGATGACTCGTCTCACATCCAGATATTTAAGAGCAGAGTACTCCTCTGGGTAGTCCTCCCTACGAAAGGAAGGGAGACAGAGCTGCTGATTCACATGGAAGCGAGAAACAATCTTGGGCAGAAAGGAAGGCACTGTGCGAATAGTCACTCCTGCCTCAGTGAACTGCAGAAAAGGCTCTCGACATGAGAGCGCCTGGAGCTCGGAAACTCTTCTGGCTGAAGTGATAGCCACCAAAAAGACTGCTTTCAACGTCAGGTCTTTCAGAGATGCCCTCGACAAGGGTTCAAACGGCGGCTTCTGCAATGCTCTTAGCACCAGGTTGAGATTCCACGCAGGCACCACTGAGTGCAGAGGAGGGCGCAGGTGATTAACTCCCTTGAGAAAGCGCACCACATCTGGCTGGGAAGCCAGGGAAGCACCCTTCAGGCGGCCCCTGAAGCAAGCCAGAGCCGCTACCTGGACCTTAAGGGAACTGAGCGACAGGCCTTTGTCCAGACCTTCTTGCAGGAACGCCAGCACTGAAGAAATTGGAGCAGTGAAGGGAGAAAGTGAGCCTGCTTCACACCACGCTGCAAAGATACGCCAAACCCTGGCGTAAGCAGTAGAAGTAGAGCGTTTCCTCGCTCTCAGCATAGTGGCGATGACCTTGTCTGAGAAGCCCTTCTTCCTCAGACGCTGCCGCTCAATAGCCAGGCCGTAAGACCAAAGGGGGAGGGATCCTCCATCACCACGGGACCCTGATGTAACAGGCCCCGCTCCACTGGCAGCCGCAGAGGATCGTCGATTGAGAGCCTGATCAAGTCCGCATACCAGGGACGCCTGGGCCAATCCGGACCCACCAGGATTATCCTGCCGGGATGTCTTGCCACCCGGTCTAGGACCCTGCCCAACATGGGCCAGGGTGGGAACACATAGAGAAGCTCTTGTGTCGGCCATTGTTGGAGAAGAGCATCTACTCCCAGGGATCGAGGGTCCCGTCCTCTGCTGAAGAAGCGCGGCACTTGGCAATTGGCCGATGACGCCATCAGATCTAGGCTCGGCTGGCCCCAGCGCTTCGTGATGTCCAAGAACGCCTGAGCAGATAGCTGCCACTCTCCGGGCTCCAAGGTATGGCGACTGAGAAAGTCCGCCTTGACATTCATGACTCCGGCAATGTGGGCCGCTGACAGCTGTTCCAGGTTCGCTTCCGCCCACTGGCATAGACTCATAGCCTCCTTGGCTAGAGGGGCGCTCTTGGTACCTCCCTGGCGGTTGACATAGGCCACAGCCGTGGCATTGTCCGACAGTACCCGTACAGGCTTCAGCACCAGTACCGGGATGAACTCCAAAAGCGCCAACCGAATGGCTCTGAGTTCCAGGAGGTTGATAGACCACTTCGCCTCTGCAGGAGACCAGAGCCCCTGCGCTGTCCTTCCCAAGCAGTGGGCTCCCCAGCCCGACAATGAGGCGTCCGTCGTGACGACAATCCACTCTGGGGTCACCAGAGGCATTCCTGCAGACAACTTGTCTGTCTGCATCCACCAGCTCAGCGCCTTGCGCACTGCTGGATCCAAGGGAAGACGCACCGCATAATCCTCCGACATCGGAGTCCAGCGCTGCAGCAGAGAGTGTTGTAGTGGTCTCATATGAGCCCTGGCCCAGGGCACTACTTCCATCGTGGCCGTCATAGAGCCCAACAGCTGCACATAGTCCCAAGCCCGAAGAGGAGAGGCTACCAGGAACTGGTCCACCTGAGCCTGAAGCTTGACAATCCGATTGTCTGGCAGGAACACTCTGCCCACTTGGGTGTCGAATCGAACTCCCAGATACTCCAGGGACTGAGTCGGGCGCAGCTGGCTCTTCTCCCAGTTGATGATCCATCCCAGGGAGCTCAAAAGAGCAACTACCCGGTCCACAGCTTTGCCGCACTCTGCATAAGAGGGGGCTCGGATCAACCAGTCGTCCAGATAAGGATGGACTTGTACTCCTTCCTTTCGCAGGAAGGCCGCTATGACCACCATTACTTTGGAAAAGGTCCGCGGAGCAGTAGCCAACCCGAACGGGAGGGCTCTGAACTGGAAGTGTCGGCCCAGGACTGCAAAACGCAGAAAGCGTTGATGAGGAGGCCAGATGGGAATATGCAGGTACGCTTCCTTGATGTCCAAGGAAGCCAGGTACTCCCCTGCCTTCACTGCCGCTATAACAGAGCGGAGAGTCTCCATACGAAAGTGCCGCACTTTCAAGGCCCGATTGACCCCTTTGAGGTCGAGGATAGGCCGGACAGAACCTCCTTTCTTTGGTACCACAAAGTAAATGGAGTAACGCCCCTTGCCAAGCTGACTTTCTGGCACCGGAACGACCGCACCCAGGCGGATCAGATTGTCCAAAGTCTGCTGCACTGCCACAGCTTTGACTGGAGACTTGCAGGGAGAGAGTACGAACCCGTCTTTTAAGGGTCGGCAGAACTCTAGCTTGTAGCCGTCTCTGATGACTTCCAGCACCCAAGCGTCTGAAGTTATTGTGGTCCACTCGCCCAGAAACGAGGACAGCCGTCCTCCAATCTGCACTGGGGCGTGGACCAAGACCCCGTCATTGGGTACGAGACCCTGGGGGAGGACCGGAGGGAGCACCTCCGGGACGGCGGTCTCTGCGAAAGGAACGCTGCTTGGGGGAGAAATGCCTCTTAAAGGAAGAGGGGGCAGAAGAACCCGACCTGCCCGGGCGGTACCGACGGGCTTCCTGAAACCGTCCTCTGGAGGTACCGGGACGAGCACTAGCCCGAGCCCTGACCTCTGGTAACTTCTTGCCCTTAGACGTGCCGAGATCGGTCACGATTTTGTCCAGCTCGACCCCAAAGAGCAGCTTGCCTTTAAAAGGCAACCTAACCAGGCGGGATTTAGAGGCGTGGTCAGCAGACCAATGTTTCAGCCAA
Source organism: Microcaecilia unicolor (assembly GCF_901765095.1). Classification (NCBI taxonomy): domain Eukaryota; kingdom Metazoa; phylum Chordata; class Amphibia; order Gymnophiona; family Siphonopidae; genus Microcaecilia; species Microcaecilia unicolor. The sequence goes on along the minus strand of NC_044040.1, from coordinate 95,796,058 downwards.
AGCCACCGCCGCGCAGAGACTGTCTGAGCCATGCCTTTAGCTGAGGCTCTCAAGACATCATACAGCAAGTCTGCCAAATAGGCTAAGCCCGATTCCAGGGCTGGCCAATCATCCCTCAAGGAATGATCCGAGGGGGAAGCCCGCTGCACCATAGTCAGGCACGCCCTGGCCACATAGGAGCCGCAAACTGAGGCCTGCAAACTTAAAGCAGCCGCCTCAAAGGACGACCTTAAGGCCGCCTCCAATCTCCTGTCTTGGGCGTCCTTTAGGGCCGTGCCACCTTCCACCGGCAATGCCGTTTTCTTAGTCACCGCAGTGATTAAAGAATCCACGGTAGGCCACAGATAGGCCTCACGTTCACTCACAGCCAAAGGATAGAGGCGGGACATAGCCCTAGCCACTTTAAGGCTCGCTTCTGGGACATCCCATTGAGCCGAAATTAAGGTGTGCATGGCATCATGCACGTGGAAGGTTCTAGGCGGGCGCTTCGTCCCCAGCATAATGGCAGAGCCAACAGGGGCTGAGGGAGAGACGTCCTCCGGAGAGGAAATCTTCAAAGTGTCCATGGCCTGTAACAACAGGTTGGGCAAATCCTCTGGGCGAAAAAGCCGCGCTGCAGAGGGGTCATCCGCTCCATCCGAGCGGGGATCCGTCTCCTCCAAGGAATCCGCAAAGGACCGTTGGGAGACCTCAGACACGCTGCCCTCATCTACATCGGAGGAGACAAATTCCTCCAAGGCCTGGGAATCAACCCGAGGGCGTTTACCTCTGGGAACCTCAACCTCTTTACCAGACGAGGGAGCGGGGGCAGCGTTGTGCATGAGGAAGGCCTGATGCAGCAGCAAAACAAACTCGGGGGAGAAACCCCCCAGACTGTGCACTTCCGCAGCCTGGGCAACAGCCCTAGGCGCACTCTCAACCGGCGCTCGCAACAGCGGGGGAGAGGCCTGCTGCGCATCCAAAATGGCGTCCGGCGCGAAACTCCGCGAAGGAGCCGCGCGGGAAGAACGGCTCTTAACTTTAGCCGCTTCTGTGCCGTCGCCCAAATTAAGGGCGTTCATGGCATTAATGTCTCCAACCTCAAGGGCGGCCCAAGAAGAAGCCGTCCGAGCCGCGTGGCCGGCCAAAATGGCGGAGGCGAGGAGCGGGGGATGGGCGTTTATGGCGGGAAAAACCGCCACGCCGGAGGAAGGACCGGGACATTTAACGGTCACGAAACTGCCACCCAACAAGGGCGAATCAGGCTTTAATACCCCCGCATCCCCTCTAGAAGCGCTCAAGCGACCCGGGGAGCGACCCTTTGCGCCCTCGCCCTCCGACGCCATGTGCCACGAGGAGAAGAATCGGGGAACCCCCGCCCGCTATAAAAAGGTAAAATTACCTGCTGTCCGCTCCGAGTTGTAACGACCTGGTGTCCCAGTGAGTAGCTGCAATAGACGCTTAAATAAACGTCGTAATAAACGCCTTTAAAGACGTTTAAAATTTTTTTTTTTTTTTTTTTTTTTTTTTTTAACGGAGCCAGCGGGAGGGGGGAGAAAAGGAGGGACCTGGCACCACCAGGTTTGCACTTGCTCAAAAGAGCCCTCAACCCCAGGCACTCAACAAAACCTAAAAATTAGGCTTGGAGGCCTAGCCAGAGCTGCTGCTGTGTGTGACCACCACCTGCTGAGATAGAGAACATACTGAGGAGTTTCCGGCAGCACATGACCACATATAGGGAGGCAAAAGTTTGCTCTCTATCTCCACCTGCTGGTAGATGGACACAACCCACCAGTCTATGGATTGATCAGCTTGATGATATGGAACATATATTGGTGGGAGAAAATGTTTTCTTTTTTAATATCAATTTCTGTTTTCCCTTACATTTATGTGATAAATGTGAATGTAATTAAGTAAAATGATTAAAAAAAAAAGGACGGAAGACCAAACGACAGCCGGCGTGGTTAAAAAGTGAGGTGAAGGAAGCTATTAGAGCTAAATGAAAATCCTTCAAAAAATGGAAGAAGGAACCCACTGAAAATAATAAGAAACAGCATAAGGAATGTCAAGTCAAATGCAAAACGCTGATAAGGAAGGCTTTGGAGTTTTTTGATAGTCTGTTCTTTGCAGCCCGCATATAGTGCGTTGCAGTAATCCAGATGGCTTATTACCACACAAGGGTGCGGAAGACGTATCTCGGGAAGAATGGTTTTACTCTTGAGTTTCCACATGGTGTGGAACATCTTTTTCGTCATGTTCTTCACGTGGGTATCAAGAGTGAGGTTTCGATCGATAGTAATTCCAAGAATTTTCAGGTTTTGTGAGACTGGAAGAGAGCAGTATGGTGTGATTATGGTAGAGAAGTTTTTTGTGTTATGTTGGGAGGTGAGTACAAGACATTATGTTTTTTTCTGCATTAAGTTTTAGTTGGAATGCATCTGCCCAGGTGTGCATGATTTTGAGACTTTGGTTGATCTCGTTAGTGATTTCATTTAGATCATGTTTGAACGGGATGTAGATTGTGACACTGTCTGCATATATGTAAGGATTGAGGTTTTGGTTGACTAGCAGTTTGGCTAACGGGATCATCATTAGGTTGAATAAGATTGGTGATAGGGGGGATCCTTGGGGTAAGCCACATTTGGGTGTCCATGGGGGTGATCTGTCCGCTTTCGTTATTACTTGGTATGATCTTGTGGTTAGGAATCCTTTAAACCATTTGATTACTGTGCCTCCTACTCCGAAGTATTCTAGTGTATGTAATAGTATTTCATGATTAACCATGTCAAAGGCACTGGACATGTCGAATTGTAGGACGAGTATGTTGTTACCAGTTGCGATTGCTTGTTTGAATGAGTTCATTGCGGCTACTAGAACAGTTTCTGTGCTGTGGTTTGTCCAAAATCCTGATTGAGATTCGTGCAGGATTGAGTGTTTATTTAGGTATTCAGTGAGTTGTTTCATCACTATGCCTTCCATGAGTTTGGTTATGAGTGGGGTACATGCTACTGGGCGGTAGTTGGTTAAGTCCATTGTGTTCTTCTTGGCATCTTTTGGTAGTGGTGGGCGCCTTCGGTTTCCATTATCGCTGAAAAACGATACCACCCAGCTCAAATCCACACAAATCCGATGCATTTGCCTGGCACACACCATATTATCGGAAAAAGGATGGCCGCCCATTTTTCAGACACCTTGAAACTACTGGGAGTCACAATTGATAGAAATCTCACATTAGAAAGCCATGCGAAAAATGTAACAAAGAAAATGTTCCATGCAATGTGGAAACTCAAAAGAGTTAAATCTTTCTTCCCAATGGACGTATTTCACAACTTGGTACAATCAATGGTGCCGAGCCACTTAGACTATTGCAATTCCATCTATGCCGGATGCAAAGCATAAATCCTTAAACTCCAGACTGCCTAAAATACTGCAGCTAGACTCATATTTGGAAACGCGAAATACGAAAGCGTCAAACCCCTATGAGAAAAATTACATTGGCTCCCATTAAAAGATCGAATTGTGTTCAAAACTTGTACACTAGTTCATAAAATTATTCACGGTGAGGCCCCGTTCTACATGTAAGACTTCATAGACTTACCAGTAAGGAATACAAAAAGATCATCACACACCTTCTTGAACCTCCATTACCCCAATTGTAAAGGACTTAAATATAAATCAATCTATGCATCCAGCTTCTCCTATATCAGCACACAACTGTGGAATGCATTACCAACTGCCATAAAAACTATGCACGCTTTGACAGATTTCCGTAAATTACTAAAGACTAATTTGTTCAAAAAGACTTACCAAAAGGATCCTTCATAAATGACCAGACATCAAAACTTTATTGAAAAAAGTTAATATTGAACTCTTTTTATTTGTTTTACTTTATTAACATTATTACTGTTGAATCTTCTACATTTACCCTTGTTCTTTAATGCTTAAATTGAACTGTATATCTACTCCTTATAACTTGTACTTTAAATGTAATAATATTCTGTATTTCTCATTCCAGAATGGCGATTGCCATTACGGCACAATGTAAGCTACATTGAGCCTGCAAATAGGTGGGAAAATGTGGGATACAAATGCTACAAAGAAAGAAAGAAAGAAAACAAAAGAGATCTGCATGAAACAAAATATTTGTTTTTATTTTCACTTATAAAACCACATGCCCCTGCAACATGTTCAAAACAGAATAACCAATTTGTGTATTTAAAACGTAAACTTCTACAAAACAGATGAAGATGTGATTCTATATGCCCCAATGAAAAGAGAGTTTAATTTTACTTCCATTTAACTTCAATATATTCCATATTTATAACACCAGGCTTCCCAAGGCAGATTGCAACAGTTAAGATGAACCCATCAGGAAACAGGATATCCTCACTGAAATTTGGCCATCTGTATTGTATAGAACAGTGTAGAAAAATGAGCACAAAATACAGAGTTTATAAGTGTTGTTTCTACTAGCTACAATAATATTTAAGCTGTTTTAGTGATATTCAATTTTTATTTCATGATGTTTATATCTAGATATGGGATGCTTTCAAATAAATTAAAATGCTGTCAAATAAGTTAAAAAAAATCTTTTGTCCTCCACCTTAAGGCACTGCCTATCCAACTGGAACAGCTTTAGACTTTTTACAGATGGACCACACATAGATAGTCCCTTATTTCTAATAATCTTTTCCTATTGTTTTCAAAAGCGTTTGCTATTGTTTTGGGTATACTAAAATGGCAACAAACTCTGCCTACTGGCTTCAGCTCATATATTAGACTACTTAGGCTCACACTCAAGGGCATTTTCGAAAGAGAAGGACGCCCATCTTTTGACACAAATCGAAAGCCGATTTTGGGCATCCTCAACTGCTTTCTGTCGCGGGGACAACCAAAGTTCACGGGGGCGTGTCGACAGTGCACCGAAGGCGGGACGGGGCATGGTTAAGAGATGGGCGTCCTCGGCCGATAATGGAAAAAAGAAGGGCGTCCCTCACGTGCATTTGATATAATATATCTTGTTTATCGGGGGTATAGCCCCCAAGGGGATTTTCAATATTTCATTCAAATAACTTCGAAAGGTATCTATTGGCGACACTCCTGACTCTGATAGCAGATTTAGGGAAATCACTTACTCCCCAGATAAATACACTAAACCAGGAAATGAAAAACCATGAGGAAAAAATAAAGAATTTGGACTTAAAAGTAGGGGAATTGGAACAGATAAAGGAGAAAAATGATTCAGATATGAAAATACTTCAAACACGCCAGGAGGTTATGATGAAGGATTTGACTTCATTAAGAAGAAAAACTGAACTCCTTGAAAATACTGTTAGAAGTAATAACCTACGGTTGTTAAATTTTCCTAAACAAATTACCAAACCCCCTAGGGAAATGTGGAAGAAATACTTAATGGAGATTCTTGGGGTAAAAGAGGAGTTGATTCCTCCTTTTACATATGTTTATTATCTTCCAACCAAAGAAGACTCTGATAAAAAAAAAAGAACAAGATCAATTGATGAATGTTACTGCTTTATTAGAATCTACAGATATTGAAGATACAATTCCCACTACGTTAATAGTGACTGTGGCGCTTGCACCAGACAAGCAATGGTTGATGTCTATGTTCTTTAAAAATAAGGATAAAACATTTCTTGGCCAGAAAGTTCAGATGTTCCCTGATATCTCCAGAGAAACACAAAAGTGCCGGAAATCATTTCTTTTAATGAAACCAGCAGTAACTCAGCTGGGAGCCACATTTTACTTGCGGTACCCATGTAAGTGTGTGGTAAGGTACCAGTCAAATAAGTTTATATTTTTTGATCCGGCTCAACTAACAACATTTCTTACCTCAAGGCAGAACAGGGGTACTTAAAACATCAAACCCATTGATTAAAACACTATTTAACACTAACCTGTTATCTTTATTAGCTCTATCTTTGACAGAATTACTTTAAATATATTCCATTTCTAAACATCTTGTTTCAAAATGTGGACTTGAGCATGTAATTTCATGTGTCTTGGAATTATTTTTTCTTTTACTAATGTTGAAATACACTACTTATCAAATTAACTCCACCTAATTACAACCCCATCATAGTACACCTGTTCATACCCATTTCAACCAATCAGGATGACTTTTATTCTCTGTAATAATTGTGGTGCTTTAGTTTCAAGGCCAATCATCTGGAGACTTAAAGCTTGTCCTATCTGTCTTCAGCTCGCTAGTTTAAAACAGGAGCTCAGTAAAGTAAAGCAGGAATTGAATGTACTTAAAGCAACTTCTAGGACTGCACAAAATCAAACTGCACAGAATCATACCAAATTCTCACCACTGCCTCAAAGGATAAAACCACCTAAGAATAGATGGTTCACGGTAGGCTCAGGCAGGCTTCGTTATGTGACACAGAAGCATCCGCCCTCATAAGTGTTGCCCCTACAGAATTCTTTTGCTCCATTACAGCACTGTGATGTTCCTGAAAATAGAACTGAGGCACCAGAAAAAGCAATGAAGGTAGAACAAAAAGATATGAATGTACCCAAAGAAAAAAAGACACCCCCAAATTACTAAAGTTGATCTACGTACTAGGAAATGTAGATGGAAAGCGATGACCACAAATGCTCGCAGTCTAAGCAATAAAGTTCATGACCTTCAAGCCCTGATGTTGGAGGCAGACGTAGACATTGTTGCAGTCACAGAGACGTAGCTCAATGGTTCCCATGGGATGCAAACATACCAGGCTATAATCTTTTTAGGAAGAATAGAGATGGTCGTAAAGGTGGAGGAGTAGCTCTGTATGTGAGAAATTATATAGCAGCGACTGAAATGACAGGGACCTGGGGAAAGGAAGAAGCGATATGGATCACCTTAAAAAGAGATGATAGAACCTCTGTCCACGTGGGTGTTGTCTACAGACCCCCGACACAATTTGAGGAACTAGATAAAGACCTGATAGCAGATATTCAAACTTTGGGAAAGAAGAGAGAGGTGCTGTTGCTAGGAGATTTCAATCTGCCGGATGTAGATTGGAAGGTTCCATCTGCGGAATCGGAAAGAAGTAGAGAGATCGTGAATGCTTTTCAAAGTACTCTGCCCAGACAAATGGTGACGGAACCCACGAGGGAGGGTGCGACGCTGTATCTGGTGTTCACAAATGGGGATAGTGTGTCAAATGTCCGAGTGGGTGCCCACATGGGCAGCAGTGACCATCAAACGGTTTGGTTTGATATGATGGCTGAAGTGGAGGGTGGCCACTCAAAACTCAAAGTCCTGGATTTCAAGCATGCTGACTTCAGTAAAATGGGGGAATACCTGAGGAAGGCACTGATGGGCTGGGAGGACGTACGAGAAGTGGAAGGGCAGTGGTCCAGGCTTAAAGAAACTATAAATAGGGCCACAAACCTTTATGTAAGGGGAGTAATAAAAGCAAGATAAAAAGGAAACTGATATGGTTCTCCAAGCAAGTGGCTGAGAAAATTAAGGCTAAAGAGTTGGGGTTCCAGAAATACACAAAATCTCAAGAAGAGGAACACGGAGAGGAATACCAGATGAAACTGAAGGAAGCCAAGAGGGTGATACGTCTGGCGAAAGCGCAAGCGGAAGAACAAATGGCTAGAAAGGTAAGGAGGGGTGACAAAAATTTCTTCAGGTATATTAGTGAAAGAAAAATGACTAAAAAGGGAATTGTGAGACTGAAAGATGCGGCGAACCGCTATGTAGATAATGATGAAGAAAAAGCTAATTTGCTAAATAGATACTTTTGTTCTGTTTTCATAGAAGAAAATCCTAGAGAAGGATTGCAATTGACTGGCAAAAGTACATATGAGAATGGAGTGGATATAGCACCGTTCACGGAAGAGAATGTGTATGAACAACTAGGAAACCTAAAGGTGGACAAAGCCATGGGACCAGGCGGGATCCACCCCAGGATATTGAGGAAGCTCAGAGAGGTTCTAGCGGGTCCTCTTAAAGATTTGTTGAATAAATCCTTGGAGATGGGAGAGGTTCCGTGGGATTGGAGAATGGCGGAGGTGGTACCTCTTCACAGAAGTGGTGATAGGGAAGAAGCTGGAAACTACAGGCCGGTAAGCCTCACTTCGGTTATTGGAAAAGTAATGGAAGCGATGCTGAAGGAAAGGATAGTGAATTTCCTGGAAGCCAATATGTTGCAATATCCAAGACAACATGGTTTTACCAAAGGGAAACCATATCAAACAAATCTCATTGAATTCTTTGACTGGGTGACCTCAGAATTGAATCAAGGACGTGCTATAGACGTAATCTACTTAGATTTCAGCTAAGCTTTTGACACGGTTCCCCACAGGAGGCTCTTGAATAAACTGGACAGGCTGAAGATAGGACCTGAAGTGGTGAACTGGATTAGGAACTGGTTGACGGACAGACGCCAGAGGGTGGTGGTTAATGGAATTCACTCAGATGAGGGAAAGGTGAGTAGTGGAGTGCCTCAGGGATCGGTGCTGGAGCCGATTCTGTTCAATATATTTGTGAGTGACATTGCTGAAGAGTTAGAAGGTAAAGCTTGCCTTTTTGCGGACGATACTAAGATTTGTAACAGAGTGGACACCCGGGAGGGAATGGAAAACATGAAAAAGGATCTGCGGAAGCTAGAACAATGGTCTAAGGTTTGTCAATTAAAATTCAATGTGAAGAAATGGAAAGTGATGTACTTAGGGAGTAGAAATCCACGGGAGACATATATGTTAGGCGGTAAGAGTCTGATATGTATGGATGGAGAGAGTGATCTTGGGGTGATAGTATCTGAGGATCTGAAGGCGACGAAACAGTGTGACAAGGCAGTGGCCGTAGCTAGAAGGTTGTTAGGCTGTATAGAGAGAGGTGTGACCAGCAGAAGGTGTTGATGCCCCTGTATAAATCATTGGTGAGGCCCCACCTGGAGTATTGTGTTCAGTTTTGGAGGCCATATCTTGTTAAGGATGTAAAAAGAATTGAAGCGGTGCAAAGAAAAGCTACGAGAATGGTATGGGATTTGCGTTACAAGACGTATGAGGAGAGACTTGCTGAACTAAACATGTATACTCTGGAGGAAAGGAGAAACAGGGGTAATATGATACAGACGTTCAAATATTTGAAAGGTATTAATCCGCAAATGAACCTTTTCCGTAGATGGGAAGGCGGTAGAACTAGAGGACATGAAATGAGATTGAAGGGGGACAGACTCAATTAAAATGTCAGGGAGTATTTTTTCACGGAGAGAGAGGTGGATACTTGGAATGCCCTCCTGCGGGAGGTGGTGGAGATAAAAACGGTAACGGAATTCAAACATGTGTGGGATAAACATAAAGGAATCCTGTTCAGAAGGAATGGATCCTCAGAAGCTTAGCCGAGATTGGGTGGCAGAGCCGGTGGTGGGAGGCAGGACTAGTGCTGGGCAAGACTTCTACGGTCTGTGCCCTGAAAATGGCAGATACAAATCAAGGAAAGGTATACACAAAAAGTAGCACATATGAGTTTATCTTGTTGGGCAGACTGGATAGACCGTGCAGGTCTTTTTCTGCTATCATCTACTATGTTACTATCCAGCTTATTTTCGAAAGTGATCGCCGGCTATCTTCCGACATAAAACGGGAGATGGCCGGCGATCTCGGAAAAGCGGCGAAATCGGTATAAATCGAAAGCTGCTTTTTTGACAGCATCGCCGGCGAAAGTTCAAAGGGGCGTGTCGCCAGCGAAGCTGCAACGTGGTCTTCAATCCACACATTCACCTCTCACTACTGCCTTGAGCAGGATACCCGACATGACAATTGGTTTGGGCAGTCAGTGTTGCAGAATCTGTTTGGGGTATAGAATCCAATTCCACCCCCCTAGGCCCATTTTATTCTGTTCCAGGCTGCACTCTCAGCTAGATTGTATATAGTTTTAGGTTAATCTATGTTATGTCCTCGCCGTTGCAAGGCCCAATTGACCACTGTTTATTGTTTTGAGTGAGCCTGGATGCTAGGGATACCCCACTTGTGAGGATTATTCAGCCTGCTTGTCCTCAGAGAAAGTGAAGATACCCACCTGTAGCAAGTGTTCTCCGAGGGCAGCAGGCTGATAATCCTCACAAACCCGCCCACCTCCCCTTGGAATTGTCTTCTCTATCTTTCTTTCTTGATCTTGCTGAACTGAGTGCGGCTGTGCGGCGGATGGGAAGGCACTCTGCGCATGCGCAATTGGACACGCGTCACGTTCAGAAGGTTATAGCAAAGTTTTTGCTATTTTGAATGCCGGTTCCCGGGCTGGCGCAGATCACTGACCCACTTGTGAGGATTATCAGAGTGTAGTGGCTGCCTTGATGACAAAGCCTGATATTGATCCAGCTTTTCTGTTCCTGCTAGTGAATCTAGGCTTTTTTTCAATGGCCCGAGGTTGTTTGATTCTATCATTTTGATAAATGTATGCTGATGGGGTATCCTATGGCCTATTCTAGATTTAAAGCCTTTGCTTTGTTTATTCGTTGGATAGTAGAACAGGAGTTGGATATTGGCTATATTATTATTATTAACATTTGTATAGCGCTGCCAGACACACGCAGCGCTGAACATCCAACATATCATTCATTATTTAGACTATTTCTTATTTATATATTTGGCAAGGTCTGGTGTTTAACAAACAAATTTACAAAAAAGAGGAGTGGAGGAACTTATAAACATAAATTATATCAAAAAATACTCTCCACTGAAATCAAAACTACTTTGACTATTGATAATTCACTGTTTGGATGATATGGAGGAAAAGCCTCAGATTAAAATTACGCACTCCTATTTTTAAGGCTTATTAGTTAATCCATCTTTGGCACACAGAAAAAAAAAACAACAAAACAAATAGAAATGCTTAGAACAGTCTATGTTTTTAATTATAATACCGGAAGTGAACTTCTCTTCCAGAACCTCATTTCAGAACCACAAACTTGTCCGCACTCAGGCACTTCCCTAGACCAGGGTTTCTCAGTGATTCTCTTGTCCTTACTAGGGCTAAACTCTATCCTTCAAGGACTACATGTAAGCTCCTGCTGGCTTTTCTCGTTTCTAAAAACAGACTTTTCCAAAGGCAATTTACTTTCCCTTGTCAGATTCCTCAGCCCCATATTTTCTTTGCAGTACTCTATTAACTTCCTCTAAGCCCTCCTACCTCTTTATGTGCAACCAGAACACTTTTCTTTAAAGATACTTGGTTCTCAATCTACTTTGGCTGTATCTTACTTCCCTTGCCCCTGTGCATCTTCCTGTGGATTAGCTTTTCCTTCAAGCCTTCCTCTCACTATGCAAACAGAACACTTCCAAAGCTTTTCCTGGCTCTATGCAGACAGCACTTGCTTCTTGGGGCCCGCTTCTCCCTAAGTCTCCCCCTTCAATATGCAGGCTGCTTTACATCACGGAATGCTGCTTCTCCTCTGTGCCTCAAGCTCTCTAATAAACTGGCTTTGTGTACAGTGTAAGCCACACCACACCCTTCTCTCTCTCTCTCTCTCTCTGGAGACTAGCTGAGGACTAATTGGTTCATCTGTGAGAGAAAGTCCCTGCTAGTACTACAATCCCCATGATTCTTGTCTGCATTCCCCGAGCTATGTGCCTGATCAACTTTCTGGCAAAGCTGCCAATTCCGCCGTTTGGCTGCACAATTGGCGGGTTTCACGCAACCACCGTGGTTTTCTTTGAAAGCTGCAGGTCACGGGATACTGGGCAGCTTTTTGCTGCCACGGCCGTGGGTTGGCTGTTTTTTCTCGCAGAACAATAGAAGCCCCGTGGAGGCGGGCTGCAGGCTTCTTTTAAATGCCTGTGTGTGCCTGCGCGGCGGTGGGAAGCCTTTCAGAGTCTCACACAGAGTCACTCTCTACCTCTTCAGTCTACCATGTGCGGTGAGTTCAGTAAGTTCTTTTCTTCATACTGGGGGGGGGGGGGGGGGGGGGATCCGTTTATGATTGTGGTTACTTTATTAATATTTATTTTATAATATAGTATGGTTTAATTCTAATATAATATTTAATATAATATTAATATCAACCTCATTAATATTTATATTAATATTTGGCTAGTTTGGGGCTGGAAAAAATGTTGCCATTTGGCAACACTGCTTCCTGGGTTTTATTTCCTGTCTGCCCCTCCTCCCAGGGCTTCTACTTATTCCAGCTAACAGCAGGAATTCCTAGGCAAGGACAATTTTCCCCCATTTCTTTCTGTCTTCCTTGGGAATAGGGAAAACTGCTAGACTTTTCCTGCCTTCCCTCCCCTCCTTTCCCCTTCCTCTTTCCATGATAGGGCTTCCCTGTCACAATACTTGCAGTACATGGCATATACATCTTTGAGCTTTATAAAATATTATCCAGGATAGAGATAGTATAGTTTGCTTTTCAGTAATGCTGAATAATACAAATGCAAATCAAAAGTTAATCATAAATTGGAAAAAATGACAACATGCAGCAAAAATCTCTCTTTTTCTCTTCCAGACATTTACACCAAAACTTGTTCTACTGGATATAAGTGACATCAGCAGTGTTTGTAATGCAGCCAAAGAAATCCTGGACTGTTATGGATGTGTGGATGTACTCATCAACAATGCAAGCATGAAAATCAAAGGGCCAGTGCAAAGTGTCACTTTGGAACTAGATAAAAAAATAATGGATGCCAACTATTTTGGACCCATAACAGTAACCAAAGGTAATATTTAAAATTATTCTTTTATGTCATTACAATCCCAGCTACCTATGGCAGGAAATATTGGGGATGATATTCAAAGGTACTTTTCTGAGTAGGAACAGCTCCTACTTGGATAAGTGCTGACAACTAGGGCCAGCTAGTCGCATGCTAAAAATCTTTGATGACTGTCCTAGAAGTATATGGATGGTGTTGGGAAGGTCCAGGCTTTAGCCAAGGCATTTTGTGTCCTACCCTGTGGTGTAGCTAGGGGGGGCACCAGGGGAGCGGCCGCTCCCCCAAACGGAGTTCTGCTGGCACCAATGGAAGTCTGTTCTCGCTCCCCCTGCGCCGTCAACCTGGCTGAACCTGGCTACGCTTCTGGTCCTAACATGTCCAGACAGTTACCAGGTACTGACGCTGAATTTCAGCAGAATCTATATATCTTCTGGCAGGTGCCTTATACCCAGATTTTCGTGATCTCTTATGTATAATTTGTTTCCAACTTCTGTTGGTTGGAAAGGATAAAAAGAGCACATATTTGATGACTGTGGGGCAAAGTTATCAATGTGCTGTTAAGATGGGTTCTTTTACAACAACTCATGCTATTTTAGCACAGATCCCATTTTATGCAGTGTGACCCAGTTACTAATACCTCAGGTTAACAGTAAATTGACCTATCAATGGTAGCCCACATTGATAACTTCCCCTCTAGGTCTCAAATATGCAAACCAAGACTTCACCATGCAAGGCACTTAGAGGCCCTTTTATGAAGCAGCAATAGGCCCAACATGGGCTTACCACTCGCTAAAAGGGAAGTACCAACGGGCTTCTTCAGCAGGCCAGTGGTAGTTCCTTCCCCCAACATGCATCATTTCTGGCGCTGCAAAAATATTTCAATTTTTGTAGCGCCAGTATGTACCCAGCAGTAATAGGGCAGTGCTGTGCGCTTAGCACAGGAGCCCTTACCGCCACCTCAATGGGTGGCGGTGAGTCACCCCCCCAAAACGGCCTTGCGGCAAGTGCTTTGCGTGCCACACAGCCATTTCTTGAAAAAAACAAAGACCTGTCTTTTACCCGCTGTGGTAAAAGGGGGCCTCAACATATGCTGATGCCAGCACAGATTCTCTTTTGCCGCAGCTTTGTAAAATGATCCCTTAGACATCCAGTGTAAGCTGTAAATAGCCTTTTTGGTTTTCAAAGGAAAACGCAAGATAGGGAAACTTATTTTTAGCACTCTATATTGAGTCCCTTTCTGCACTTCTACCAGTGGTAAAAGGCCTTGGTAGATATGGGATGAAAAAGGGGGGCAATAATACAGCCTCATTCATGTTGAAGAGTATTGTGCATCTACCTATAATCCATTAGGTAATCATGTGGTTCTATTACTATGAAAATGAGGGTTCAAGAACTTTAAGTCATCTAATAAGTAGTCTTCACGCAAATAATTGTGTCCCTGCTAGTCAATGGAGGAACTGAACCTAGATATTCTGATTGGTCTTGCGTTTACAATCTATAAAAAGATTCAAAACAATCCATGAACTATACAAGAGTGAGAAGGATGATCTTTTACAGAATCCTGACCTAAAGATCAGAATACACTGACTCCTGCATAGCTGTGCCCCCTTACTAGCAGATAAAGGCATAACAATAATTTTTCATAACTAACTGTCCTTATGAAAGCTTTTCATTGTTCAATCAAAGAGCAGGAGTACTTTTGGCTAACACTCATTGGTCCTCTCAGGGCTGTATTAGCAGATAAGCTCACTTTCTTCATTTGTAGAAGCTATTAGGGATTCTAATTTCCTTACTTCTATGAGAGCATGCTATTCTATGTTAGTGTGTGCCAAAATGAAATAGTCCATGCTAACTGAAACAAAATCACATTACATTTTTTTAAATGGAACCTAAATACAAGTGTTTTTCTCTACACACCTCTACAAATTATGTCTTCAGCTTCCTTAATAATATTGGGTGATTTTAATTTAAATGCTGATGATCCTCAAATACTTGTTATTTTATGTTGGAATCATGATACTAGGGTTTTCTCAGCTTATGGGGAGCCCTACTCATGAAACCTCATTTTTCTTCTTTCTGATGTGCATTGGAAGATGTACATTGGACAATTTATTGATTATACCTATCACTTCTTGAAATCCACTTTAATCTTGTGGAAACAGTTAATTCAGCTAAATCTTTTTTTGTTTTGTTTTTTTTTAACTCGGATGCCCATCATTGTTAGCTGACATTTTGCTTTCTTAAAAAATTGAATATTGAAAATAATTTTGTAAAAGGATCTACTGATTTCCATCTATTTGTTTATAGGCTATATAACTCTGTAGAAATGGGGATGTGAATCTACCAAACTGGGCATGTGGGAATAAATTGTGAATTTCTTAGACAAGTTTGAAAACCAGAAACATGAGATTACTATTTTTTTTTAATTTGGATTTTACTCACAACTTTTTCAGAGAACCAGACCTCAAAATCAATCTCAAATACTTTCTATGTTAAGCTATTAGAAGCTCCGAACTATTAGAATGGAGCATCACTTTATTCTAAAACCTCCTTCCCCTGAGCATCACAGACAAATAAAGACAAGGAGAAATATCTAAAGTAAGTAGCAGAGGACATGCCAAAAAGCACCAAATCATCTTACCATCAAACCCACACCCTTCTCAAATTATTATGAGAGTGATTTTATTATTTTTTTAATTGCCTATGTGTAAAAGGCAAGTAGGTGCCTATTTGTATCCTATTTTATAAGGATATGTGGAGGGGCTTTTTCAGTATGAAGTGAAGAAGGAGGATTACCTTCGAAAGCTAATAATAAGATGTATTAAGTTAGTCGAATTAAAAAGGTATCTTATTTTCTTTTCTATGTTTTGATTTATTTTTTATTTATTACCTTTAAAAGTGGACTAACACGGCTACCACACCACTTTACTCGATATGAAGTTCAAATGGCAAAATAAATATTTAATCGGAAAATGTTTAAAAATTCAAGTCAATAATGTCTGAAAGAAATAAATGTATTCCAATATTTGAAAATACAAAAAAAAAATGTTTAGAAAGAGGATGCACTGCAAACATCATAGACATTCGGAGAGAAATGTTTCCACCAATCGAAAATACACTATGCAAAATGTGCAATGGCGATACTGTTCCCCACATCAAGAAAATGTCCACAGCAATGGTATCATATTCTCTCCATGTGCAAAACATGCACGTGGAGGAGCACTCCTCAGTGTGGACAGTCATGTCTGTTTGGAGGGAGCCTAATTTTAGTATACTAGAAACAGAGCTCCTGGTCTTCCTATGCCTCAGGCACAGGAGAGAAGTTTTTAAGCACCAATACCACCTCCCCCCTCCCCTCCAACAACATCTCCATGAGGGCATGGAGATCCATTAGAGGCACCCTGGCGAAGTGAGTGTGAAGCAGTGCCCCTCAGGATCACAGCACCACTCATGCAAGCACCACACCTAGGCAGGGTCAGATACAGTGAGGTTCCTTTGTTGTTGCAGTACATGTTATTGAATTTTCATAAGAATGAATAACAAAATATAGGTGACATCAGAATGTCCAGAATATCCAATGACAAGTAATTATGGGGCCCCCATCCACTAACCCTTTAATGCTGAAATGAGGGGCTACACATATCTGGACCCTCTTCTCCTCCCAATACCAGCATACTGCCCTACGCCTACATACTGATTGGAATGTTGGCAGGAGCTCACTAAATTATGTTGAGCCACCCCAAGACACACCTGGTTTACTCCACTGCCCAACTCCACCTCCCAGTAACAATGCACATGCTCCACAGAAAGGCCACCATGCCACCCTCTGTCCCCATGGCCACCTCAGCTCACACAGCACCTGTACCTATGTACAGCCCCCTCCTCCATCTGGCTGTAGCCATCTGTCACAGGCTTTGCGAGGAGCTTTGCACAACATCTCATAAAAAAATAATGTATGTGATGCCAAAAAGGCCCATCACCTGAGCCCTGTCTCCACCAACGTTTGATTTGTAGAAGATTTGGCATACACAGCGACCTTGAAGCTTTCAGGCGCTGTAACTATAAGATTGCATGAATATCAAGGCCTCATCCAGTGCATGAGGGAGCACCTCAGGGCCTGATATAAGTACCACTGACATTACACCCCTATAATAGCTCTGTCCTGGATCAAGACCTGAGTATGCAGCTATCCTCATTACAGTGTGCCCACAACCCCCATATCCACTAGAAGGTGTTGCAGCCAAACCCAAACCTATGAGATGTCATGAAAAGGGAGGGAGGGGGGAAGTGATGTTAGACAGCACCCTCCTGTGACCAAGAGAAAAGTGGCCAGCATGTCACACACAGCTACCTAGCACTTTGCAGCAGCTATGGCAGGATAAATAAGACAATAACCTGATGGGCCCACAGTGGGAAACAAACCCACGTCCCCTGCATTGAGAAGCACAATCCTGACCCCTACACCTGACAGGGAGTGTGCAAGGAGGACAATACACTGACCACAGAGGGCTATGAACGCACAAGTTGCCACCCAAATAGATGGCCTCTCATGGGCCAGACCCCACATTGGTTTTATATAGTATTGTGAGGTCCAAAGTTAGGTATGCTGCCCTGTGAAACATCCCTCAAGGCCCAAGCTGGGGGTCCTTCAAATCTCTACATGATCGTGGCACACAAACCCTTCATTAGGGAAACCACCACCTATCTATGAAGGCCCCAAGCCAGCTAGCCTGATTACATCACAGATAGATGCCCCCAAACCTAAGATTCCCACCTTGCAGTATTCAAACTGCCTTTCTCAGGGGAGTCCCAGCAGAGGTAGCCAGAAGGATGGGAACATCCAACAGGGTCCCTTGCCATCTCCCAGCCAGCTGTAGGCCACATAGGCTAGGGACAAACACACACCCAAATCCCTAACAAGAGCTGTAACAATGGCCTCATCCCTGCAATAGCACAGTAGCATACTACCTTCTAGCCAGTGCCTGGTCGCCCATGGGCTTCCAGCAGGGCCAGGACCCATCTTGCATGCCTGTAGGGAGGCAACTTTCTCAGTTGACAAACAGATAGCACATCAGTGGATCTGTGGTTCCCTGCTATGTCATCTCATTGGTGCCAAAGATGACCCCCGGGTGACAACCAGCAACCCCCAGCTGTCCCTGTCCTTGCCTATCAAGAGCCAGCTGCACCACTATGCAAGCCATGTAGGATGTGTTGATTTCAATTGCAAACCTTTTAAACACAGAGATCACCCTGCCGCTGCCGCCCAACCTGACACAGACCACAGCTAACAGCATAACAGCCTGCCCTGGACCTGCAGCGGAGGGACTGGAAGGAGGTTGTCCTGGTCCCTGGCCCCAGGGGGTGCCCATCATCCTATAACAGGGCCAAACCCAGCAAGGGGATGTTGAGGCGGAGGAGAAGGAGGACCCCTTGAGGGACATGCCCCTACTCGGCAAGGCTGACAACTTTTCTGGTTTAAACACTAATAGGAATGCCCTGGGAAAGGGAGACTAAAGAGCATGGAGGGAGAGAGGTGTACAAATGGTCCTCAGTGTCCACAATCAGAGCAGCTTCTCCTTAATGTCAAGTGCACAACCAGAGGGCTGCCCAGTGGAGAGGTATCTAATATGCCCTGCATCACAAGAAGCCTCAGTGAAACTCAGAGCTGCCACCCTCTGGATCCCAGGCCATATCCCAAACTATTATGCCTTGCCTCCAGTAGTTAGAAAAGAGGTGACAGGAAATGTGTTATAGCCTGCCACAGCCTTGAACTTAGGCTGCCCACTCCAGCACCAGACACAGGTATAAGGTATATGAAAGCTGCTACCAGGTTCCACACTGGGGGGTGGGAAAGCACACATGACTGCAGTCTTCCACTCCCTTCTCCCAGTTCATGGCTGTAGGGCATCTGTGAGCGAGCTTTCCTGAGATAAGACCTTAGGCTAGATATTCCCCTGCCAGGATCCCGGCCCCTCAGGTGTTGAGGAGATGTTCTGCTGAACTGAACAATGCCAATCTCCCTGCATGAAGATACAGTAACCGGGACATGAGAAGATAAAGCAGTGGAGAGAAACAGCGTTGTGGGTCACAGGATAGGGCTGACTGCCCATCTACATCACTGTTGAACTGTGTAGCCATCTGTCCCCTGCGGGTTCACATTCTGTGCATAATCCTATAACATTGCTGCCTACAGAGATCTTATCTGTGGGACAACTGAGGTTAATAGGGCTGGATGTTTATGTGACATAAGCATTTGTAGAAACCAGCATGCTGGGCCCCCAGTCTAGCTCCATGCTGGAGTCTGGAACAAAGTTCCCATTACAAGTGTCCCTTCACAAAGAGGATAGGTAGACTTGTCACCCCCAAGAAGGGGGCAGCAACTACTGGTGTCAGCCACATTTGGTCCGCCCTAAACATTACCATGTCTGTGCCAACCAGTCTCATATACCCCCCTCTATTCTGCAGACCCACACACCCATTTGCCAGACTGCATACAGTTAATCATAGTAAAGATTTGGTGTCTTGCACTTGCCACCAATGACCAGACTAAAGTTTACTTTCTGTTCAGCCTTGCCTACAGACCCCCAGAAGCAACCACCACCACAGATGGCAGGTGACAACCAAGTAGGTCCTCTGTGACCTCAGCAGCAGCTTCGGGGAATTCTCAGTCTAGGACAGGGACCCCAGTCTCAGGGCCTGCTGAATGTGTGGGCCAAGACAGGGATACAGGTACACAATACTGGACATTGTAAACCTCAATGCTGGGAATGGTTTGCTATATAGGCCAAGCTTAGTGGAGTTAATAGAAATGGAGATCTTGAGGACTGGCCACAAAAATAGCCAGCTGAAGAGGGAGGTGAAGGACAAAGCTGGAGAGAATCCGCTGAATGTGGACCCTGTGAACCACAGCCCTGAGGACCACATGGTGCAGAGACCTATTCCCTGGACTCCAACCCCCATTCAGCATCTCATGAAGGAAGCCACATAAGGGTGTGTCCACTGGGGGTACAATCTGTACATATCCCCCAGTTACTTTATTTCAGCATTAAAACAATAAAAACATAAATAGGATAAAATGGTGTGTTGCAAAGTCCACTGCTGTCCATTGTGTTGCTGCTGACCAGGGCATGTGCTAGGTCCTACAAAAAGGAAGACGTCCTTGGTTAACAGAAATATGGGCCAGACCAGATCTCAGGTCAACTCCCTAGCAGTAGGGGAAGGGTAGGTTCAGATGTTTCTGCTTATCTGGAGACACTAGCAAATGGGGACTCAAGCTGGCTCATGGCTCCCAGGGTTCACTTGCCTGATGCTGAGGGGGCAGAATGGAGAGCATAAGAGTCAGTTTCCCTGGTGTTTGGGATTCCTGGCTGATAAGCCACCTCCCCCTTAGCAACATTAATGAAATGTGGAGGGACGAAAATGGCGTCTATATCAATTATTTTAGATGTCATTCTCCCTAAAACATTTTCATGTGTGAGCCATTATTAAAAACAAACAAACAAACATTTATCCCTAAAACATCTAAGTGTCTGCAGCTGATACATCTAAAGTGACCTATAAAATGTGCATCTCGGGATTTTCAAACTTGCACAGCTCACACTTGAAATGGCATAAAAAAAGAAGGCCCCCTAGCAGGAAGCTCAATTTCAGTGATGCTGAAATAGAGCTCCTAGTGAAGGAGATAGTGTCATGCCATGCCAATCTGTTTGCTCCTAAGGGGCAAACTATTTGTGCTTACTCTAAGCAGTAAGAACAGGTGACAGTATGCCAGCAGCTTAATGTGGTCCACCACACAAATAGAGATATAGAGAACATCAAAGGGAAATGGAAGCAGCTGAAGAGGGAAGTGAAGCACAAGGCTAGAGTCAATTCTCTGGATGGAACTCTATGAACCTCACCACTATGCATGGTGTTCAGGCTCCTTCCCAAGGAGAGCATCCATAGCATGGGAACCCAAGATACCTCTGCATAGGCTGGGGAATCAGGTAATGTTTTGGGAATAAAAAATTGATAGCTCCTTTCTCTATTGCACCCTCTCTCCAGCAAGCTTGGACAGTGTGGTTATCAGAGGTTATCAGAGAGGTGGAAAGAGAGGGGAAGAAGCCTCTCCACTATAGGCAGAAAGGCTGATGATCAGGGGACCATTCCTACTAATTCAGCACTGGAATAGTGATTAGTGGCTAGGTCTGGAAGCATGCAGGTTGCCGGTTTGAGTCCTGTTGTGTCTGTCATTTTGGGGGGGCCTTCTTCCCCTCCCCCTTCCCTCTCATCCCATCACCAACCAGTGGCTATTCCTGGTTTCAAGGCATCTGTGACCCTCTCACCGTGTTCTCCAGACCACTCCCTTTCCAGAATATAGGTATAAGAACTAAATATAAATATTACATTTCATATCTATCTTATATTCCACTATGAGCTTTCAGTTCTATGCAGACAGCAATTCAAAAGACTGGGAAGATCCAGGAATTACAGTAAAAATACAATTTATATTTAGAAACCAAGATACAATTAACTACCATAATTTTAAGAATAGAAATATTTCTTTAGATCTTGTGTAAGAACACAAATGAATCAGATGCAACGTTATTAAGTGACTTCTGAAATAAAGATGTGTCTGGCTGTAAGGGTTGGAAAACAGACATTCTATATGAGATCTAGGTCTGAAAGAAGAGATAAAATAATTTTCATGACAGCTGTCACTTTAAAATAAACAGATAATTATGGGTGTCAGCATTCGTTGTTTAGGTACAGTCCCGGGTCCAGTCCGTAGAGGCAGTGGGTTCTCAATAATGCACAATCCACACAGGTTTGGATAGAAAGTATATTATATTTGCATATAAAGGCTCACAGCACTTAGTACAGATAAATATTACAATGCTGTATCTGTATGGGTTTAAGATGGGAATGAATGAGAGAAAGGTAAGGATGGGGGGTGCAGAGAAAGAGAGAAGCCTTGGGGTAGGGCTGAAGAAGAAAGGGGAGCTGAGAAAGAAAAAGAGAAAGCTAAGAAAGCAGAGCCATGTGCTCTGAGAAAGAAAGCCTAGCAGGCAGAGCCATGTGCTCTGATTTTTATACCTAACAGGAACAGAGAGGGATCAAATAACTCCTTTCCTTCCCAGCTCTTTCCTTTGCAAACCCCAGTTTAATTTCCTGATGTAAGGAAGGTGAACATTTTCACAGGTTTTAGTCTTTGAAGTCCCTAGTTTTGGAGCCTCTCTGTCTGGCTTTCATTATTCTCAGAGCCCTGCTCCCAGATGCCCAGAGAGGACAAAGGTATGTTAATTAGGGGTACTTGTGTAAACAAAGGGCTAGCAGGCAGCTGAGCAACATTTGGTCCATCTGCCATCCTCAGGGCTTCCTGAGGGAGGGGGGAGTTATCAGAAGCTGGTTTCATATTAATCTAAGTATGTCCAGCAATCCTGACAATGGGTTCCTAATTATCCCAGCCCACAGCATCAGACCAGAAGTCCTTGCAAGAATGAGAGAAGAGAGTAGTCCTAAAAAATGGAATGGATTCCCAGCCCCAGCAGGGGGAGCAATGGCTCGAGGCAGGGTGAGCCTGCTACTCCCTTCCCCACTAGAGGGAGCAGGAAGGATGAAGCTTAGTTTCCCTGGCTTTGCCATCAGTATATAATTCCCCCCAGCTGTGAGAAGGGGAGAGCAGATTTCCTGGAGGCTCTCAGTCACCAGGAGAGAGGGGAGACAAATGGAGAAAGGGATTCCATGGAGTATGTGGAGGAAGGAAGTAGCCTGCCACTAGAGCTGCCTATGGGAGAGGAGCCAGCTACCATGGAGTGGGAGAATTCAAAGGTTGCCCTGCCCAGCACTTGAAGGCAGTGGAGGAGGCCACACCGGGTGTGGTGCTGAGAGGTGGGAGAAACTGCCAACCCTGCTCCTTACAGGGTTCCCTCTGTGCTGGGAAAAGGCAGGTGATTTGTGGTATTGGTTTGATGTGCAAAGACTGTCCATGAAGATTTATTCTGAACTGTTGTGCTATATTGGAAGTGTGCTGAACCCTTACTAAACCCTTCTGAAGGAGGGGGAAGGGAAAGCTAATGCCCTAATAGAAGACCTGAGGTCTTGAGGAGCTGAGCGTTTGCTGAGGGATTTTGGGACCTGGACTGTACCTTTTTCTTTTGAAGACTATAATAAGAGGGCTGTACCTTTTGTTTTGAAGAATATATTATGAATTTTGGTATGAAATTGCCTTGATAATAAAATACTTTGGCTCTGAGTCCCAGTTTCAGCAGCATTCTGTCTGGCAGCCCCGCGAACTTGCTGGCTCCACCCATGAGGAGGAAGCGGACCCCCCTTTACTATATCTATCTATCTATATATATATATATATATATATATAGTAAACGGGACCGCTGTGCCAGTAGGGGGAGGAAGGAAGTCTCCTCCCCAGGATTAATCCAAGCCCCACAAATTGCCACCAGCAGATACTTTCAAATATTCTTTTCTTTTTATTTTTGTTTCCAAGTTACAAACAAAAGCTTCAGTCCAGCCCTGGGTTAGGGCTGCCCCAGGCAGGGTAGTGCTGCCCCTCACCCAGCACTCCAAAGTCTCTGACCTTTCTTGAGGGCTGCAATAGTCCCCTTTGGAAATACTTCCTTTTCACAGTACGTATCACAAGCTGTGCTGGCCTTCCAGCAAAATTGTTCCCTCCTGTCCAACCAGGGTTTCCAGCTTCCACAGTTCTTACACAACAAACAGGAGCAGCTGGGGGAACCAGACTTATAACTCTTCCAGTCCTCTGCCCTTCCCCCACAGCAAACAGTTCAAATCAAAACAGGCTTCTTCCTCACAACAGGTTTTAAATCAAAACTTTTAAACCCATAGCTTTCCCCCCTTTAGGTGCTACCTTCCTCAGGGCTCTCCAGCTCCCATTCCATCCTCCTCCTGCTTCTTGCTCAGTAGCCTTAACCCCCCTCCTCCACCTGCTTCTCACCCCACCCTTCCCTCTACAGGTGGGAAGCATCATGTATTGATTACAGAGCCAGGGAACTGGGCTTCTTCCTTCTCCCCCCTCTTGTGGTCAGAATTGGTATATAGCCATCTTGTCTATCCCTGGGGCTCCCCTTGCTGGGACGGGCAATGCATTCTGGGAGACTTAGTTCAGGATTTTGTTTCATTTTGTACCTCTGGGCTGTAGCCTTGTCACACACCCCCTCCCTCAAGAAATTGCGAGTCCCTTTGTGACCCTCCCAGGGATTCGCAATTCGAGACCGAACCCCTGGAAACCCCAGGATCCTCCGTCCTTTCTTTTTACGGCTTCCTAGGCCGCGGCGTCTAATTTCTTCGCCCGTTTTCATCACCCATGGGTACACCCCCTTTTCCACTTTGAGTTTCTGGTGTACCTTCCTAAGGCCTGATGTCCTTA
Source organism: Microcaecilia unicolor (assembly GCF_901765095.1). Lineage (NCBI taxonomy): Eukaryota > Metazoa > Chordata > Amphibia > Gymnophiona > Siphonopidae > Microcaecilia > Microcaecilia unicolor. Next base: position 95,772,024 of record NC_044040.1, on the reverse strand, counting down.
GCACATCAGGGGAACTTCTAGTCGCTCTCTTCCCCTTTCTACCACCCGGGGCAGCCCTTTCCTGCCTACTAGGCCCCAATGGGTATTTGTGGTGTGTGTGTAGGGTCCTCAGTCTCCTTTTCCCTAAGACTCTTAAGGGCCTCCTATCCCTCTCCTTTGGTCCCGGAAAACCCCTTTTGGAACCGGTTTCCCCCCAACCTCTGGGTGATCTAGCATCCCCCTGGCACCCTTCCTGAGCCGGTGTGCCCCCTCCGGGAACTCTCTTACCCCACTCTTCAGTGCAGTAAGTGGGACCTAGGATCCCCCCTTTCTTCTGGGGTCCAGGTTTTCCCCTCCCTTGGGCAGCCTTTTCCCTTCTCTGCTTGCCCTTCTGGGGTGTCTCACCTCTTTTAACCCTTACACCACCTCTCCCTGTGGTTTTAACAGGGCCCTTCTGATTCTCCCTATCCTGATCAATACTCAGGGATAGGAGTTTACTTACTTTGACCCCTCCTGGGTCCTTCTTTCCCTCGAGCTTTTGCTGGAGGTATAAAATGCAGTATTTTGCTTCCTGAACCTCTTAATCTCCTCTGCCCATCCTGGAAGAGGACATCCACTGCGAGGGTCAACCCTCTGCACCTCTCTTCCAGGGCCACCCTGCAGCTTTCTGCCCTTTCTGTGGTTTCCTTGGCCTGCAGCCTCTCAACAGCCCACTCAGCTGCCCCCTGTGCTTGAACCTGTTGCAACTCCTTTATCTGAGTTTCCAACTCAAGGTTCCTCTGAGTAAGGTACCCTACCCTTTCCTGGGCTGCCTGCATCTCCACCAATAACCCCTCTATCCTTTGGGTGTATCCCTTGTGCAGGATTACCTTCTCCCTATTAAGCTCATTCAGGCCCCTGGCCTCAGCTCGGGTCTGCTGCAATGCCACAGTTAACTGAGCCACCGCTTCAGTATGTCCCTGTTGCACTTCTCTCAGCTGGCTTTCCTGTTGGCCCTTCAATTCTCCCAGCCCAGCCTTTACCTGGGTTAAGATCCCCCTCAGCTCTCCTATAGCTGTTTGCTGTAGTTTACCCATCTCCTTAACCCTCTCCTGCCTCTTAGCCAACTCCATTTCCTTCTGCTTCACCTCCTGCTTGGCTTCTTCTAATTCTGCCTTTACAGAGGTGACAAGATTATTTTCCCTTTGCTTCTGGAGTAGAATCAAGGCTTGCTGTTCCCTTATACTTTCCCTTAGGGCCTCCTGCTCTTTTTGCCATTCTAGGCAAGCATTCTGGAACTCAGTTTTAACTAGGTTTACTCTCTGCTCCTGGTCCAGTTGCAACTTGTCTGTGAGGTCCCTTATCTCTTGCTCATGTTTGGACTGCAGCGTAGCTACTCGGGTCTCATTTAAGGCTTGGGTCTCATTCAGGGTGGCTGTAAGATGGACTACCTCTGCTTCCCTTTCTTCCCTTAGCTTACATTCTGTGAGCAGCTCAGCCCTAACCGTGGCTAGCAGTGCCTCACAGCCTTCCTTCTGCTTAAGGGACTCTGCCTGTTTGGCCTCTAAGGCCTGCACTGAAGCAGCCATTTCTTTCTTACATGCTGACTCGAATAGGACCCATTTCTGTTCAGTCTCCCTCAGACTAGTCTCCAATACCTTATGGGCCTGCTCCTGCATATTGCCCACCAAAGTTACCATCAGTCCCTTATTAAGTTCCAGAACCTCCCTCAGGCGTTGCCCAGGGTACCTATGGAGTTTCCCCAGTTTACATAGGGCTTGCAGCTCCCATTCTACCTGCCAGATACTCTCTTTAAGGGATTTTAACAGCGGGTTCTCATTCTCTTTATGGGCTTCCTCCTGGAGCTTTCTACCAAACTCAGGGTTATCGTTGGGAGATTCCTTTAATCCCCTTTCCAGGGTGATTGACTTACTACCTTCTATTCCCTGGGTTTCCCAGTATTTCTCCCTTGGGGCAACTCTCCCTGGTTCCCCACCACATGGAAATACTGCCAGTTCCTCACCATAGCATGGGCAGCCTATTTTTTCTTCAGCTGTCTCACCCCCCTGCTCACAGTGCACATTGACTTCCCCTACACAATCAGGATTACTTTTTATCCTGTCACCTGGGAAGTTCTCACCCGGGCCTACCCCCCCTTTCCTAGAGGGTTTACTCTTCTTACCAGGACCACCACTATCCTGCAACTGGGGTTTTCCTTTCTCGTCCAGGCACCCCTCCTCCCTCTTGGCACTGTTCAGGTTTGTGGCCTCCCCTCTCCCTGGGACATTGGGTGCTTTCCCTGCAGCGGGTTCCTCTTGACCCTCTTCCCTGCAGCCACCTCTTTCCGCTTGGGTTCCCGGCCTCACCATGAAGTCTGCCCCTGAGGAATGGGTCACCTCCCGACTCCCATGGCCTTTGGGCTTCCTCTTGCCTGCCATGTTACTTAACCCCCACCAACTGACTGTAGGATTTCCTATATCCTCCCAGTCTCCCAGTTCATCCTCTGAACTGCATACTGCCAGACACCACTCTCCAACATGGCCCATTTCCCCACATTGGTAACATAAAGGCTCAGTCGCTTTTCCTCTCCTTGGGGTCTTGTCTTCCCCAGACACCCCTTCAGGCTTAAACATTGTCCCAACAGTCTCTAAACAAAGTCCCTCTCCAAGTCCCAGAACCTGGATCATGGTGTCCAACTTCGCCATGTCCCTTCCTTCTGTGGGTGACTTGGGCTCTGGCTCCTCGGGCCTCTGGACTTTCCTCTCCGGTCTGACCCATCTCGGCCTTCCCATGGCTCCGACGTCCTCCTCGACCGTCTGTTGGGATGTAGCCTGTAATACAAGAGAAGAATCCAAGTGCGGACTGTCTGTTTCCCTGGTCCTACACTTGCTCTATTTCTTAGCTTCTTGGATCCTCCCTCGCCTCCCCCTTAGGTACCCTTTACCTGGGTAGGCGAGTAATGCGCCTTATCAGTTTTGGCCCCCTCGACGGGCTTCAGGAACCTCCATGGCTTGCATCTGGGTCTGTAGGGCTTTTAGGAGGGGCCCTTATTCTTCCTTGGATGCTTTCACCAATTAATGTAAGATGTGCTGCGAGCTCTCTTGCTGCTTCTCCTTGGCAGTGAGGAAGATCCTGTGAAACAAACAGACACACGACCCAAGTGCGCTATCTTTTAAGAGGGTCCCTTTTTACTCTGCCTGGGTTCTCCACCCTTTGGTTTCTCTTCCCTTACCCTGCTCTTTGTCCAGCCTTGGCCCCCCTAGGTACAGCTTACCTGAGGTGCCTGCTGGTCTGCGCAGTAGTAAAGGCCCACCAGGGTCCTCTGTCCCTCTTATCCGTGTGGATCACAGTTTAGGTCCCATCTGGGATAGTGCCATTGTAAACGGGACCGCTGCACCAGTAGGGGAAGGAAGGAAGTCTCCTCCCCAGGATTAATCCAAGCCCCACAAATTGCCACCAGCAGATACTTTCAAATATTCTTTTCTTTTTATTTTTGTTTCCAAGTTACAAACAAAAGCTTCAGTCCAGCCCTGGGTTAGGGCTGCCCCAGGCAGGGTAGTGCTGCCCCTCACCCAGCACTCCAAAGTCTCTGACCTTTCTTGAGGGCTGCAATAGTCCCCTTTGGAAATACTTCCTTTTCACAGTACGTATCACAAGCTGTGCTGGCCCAAAGTACATAACACAAGCAGTGCTGGCCTTCCAGCAAAATTGTTCCCTCCTGTCCAACCAGGGTTTCCAGCTTCCACAGTTCTTACACAACAAACAGGAGCAGCTGGGGGAACCAGGCTTATAACTCTTCCAGTCCTCTGCCCTTCCCCCACAGCAAACAGTTCAAATCAAAACAAGCTTCTTCCTCACAACAGGTTTTAAATCAAAACTTTTAAACCCATAGCTTTCCCCCTTTAGGTGCTACCTTCCTCAGGGCTCTCCAGCTCCCATTCCATCCTCCTTCTGCTTCTTGCTCAGCAGCCTTAACCCCCTCCTCCACCTGCTTCTCACCCTACCCTTCCCTCTACAGGTGGGAGGCATCATGTATTGATTACGGAGCCAGGGAACTGGGCTTCTTCCTTCTCCCCCCCTCTTGTGGTCAGAATTGGTATATAGCCATCTTGTCTATCCCTGGGGCTCCCCTTGCTGGGACGGGCAATGCATTCTGGGAGACGTAGTTCAGGATTTTGTTGTTTCATTTTGTACCTTGGGCTGTAGCCTTGTCACTATATATATATATATATATATATATATATATATATATATATATATATATATATATAGTGATAAGTATGAGGCTGTCCTATCCGGGGTAGGCCACTAGAGGGTGCTAGGAGAATAGGTGGAGGTTGCTAGGACCGGGGAGAGCCCTGGGAGGTCCACAGGTGTAGGAGGTTATGGGCTGGGTCCTGTGTAGCTAATTAACCCCTTTATACCCCACCTGAGTTGTGAAAGGAAGAGAAGTGAGCTGGCAGCAGAAGAAGAGAGAGCCCCTGGAAGATACTGGATAACCCTGTGGACTGTGTGTCCAAAGGAGATCAGCAGGCTGAAAATCCTGGGGTAAGAAGTCCCTAAAGCATTAGTGTTTGACTGTGTGTCCTCAGTACTTATAAGAACTGTGTGTTTAGTGAAAGGACTGTGTGTCCAAAGAAGAAAGGACTGTGTGTCCAAAGTACTGAGAGAAGCAGGCTGCAAAGCCTGGGGTTGAGAGTCCCCAAAGTATAGGTGTAGTACTGAGCCCATGTACCTGTGTGAGGAGGCTCAGTGTGAAGATCTATGAAAGCATAAAGTATTAAGCTAGATGAAGTATGCCCAGGGGCTGGAATAAAGAGTTGCCTGAGAAATATGCAGTTGGTGAGACCTGTTTAATTTGCTTAGTGGGAACCAGGTCCCCCTGAGCGAGAAGGGGTAGCATACTAATCTGCATACAATTTGCATATTGAGAACCAGGTCACCCTGAGTGAGAAGGGGGATATCGCTATATATCTATATATATATATAATTAATACATTCTTATGACATTCTGTACCACAACCACAGATCTCAACTGAACAGCAGAACATCTGTTAACCCAACCATCAGCAATTCTCTGTCCTTAACATTTTTTGTCTCCACCTCATAGTCCCTGAAAGTTTCTCAACTCAAGTCTAAACTCAATTAACTCTTCACATATTCACTAAATCTTTACTAACTTTAACCTCACAATCACCAAACCTCCTGACTTTATAAACTATCAGTTTCCCCTCTCAAATTACTATACATACAAACATATACCTCGTCACTCTGTCACAGCTTCCTCCCAACTGCCTCTTCAGAAACAACAGTATCTAACAGCATTAGAATGTTTCCCCAGTATCGAGCAACCACAAAGCACGTGAGAGATAGCATTCTCTCTGCTGTAAGCTCTACGCCACCTTCCTCTCTAACTGGCAGCCCAGTGGTGAACCCATCCAGCCTGGCAGCACAGAAGGTAAAAAGTAACATTGAGTGCTACCCTCCAACTCCTAGATAGGTGACCCAGGTAGTGGCAAGCGCTCAACCTAGTATGGGTGAGCTGAGGGGTAGGGTATGTGAAGGAGTAAGTCACAAATTGATAGGCATCCCTAGAAACACTCCCTCACTGAGGTTAAAGTTCAGCTACCGTATAGAAGGTGGCGCTAAACCTGCCGTGTCAGATGCTGAACAGCAAAGCCAAACCTGACCAGATATCTCAGGCACAGATGCTCAAAACTCAGAACAGCGCCCCAGAACAACTTCCTAATGCTCAACACTAATGAAATGCAAATATAAGCATGCTCATAGTGTTGAGCATTAGGGAGTTCGGCTCTTGGCTCTTGAGTGCATGCCTTGAATGCCAGTGGGGAGAGGAGGGAAGGAGAAGGAAGAAGTGCTGGTTGCCCAGCATTCTGTGCAACAATCCATTGTAAAGAAGAACATGGGAGGGAGAGCGACCCGACCCAGTCAGAGCTTTTCCCAAAGCACCAGTGGCTCCTCCACCACCCCCTGCCTTCTCTCGCTTCCTGGCCACTCAGTGCAAGAAATTTCTAGCTCAAACAAACAAGCATGTGCATATCAAACCAGCCATTAAATCAGAATGCCCTAGAAAATAAATAAAAGCACCTCCAGTATTTCAGAAGCACCTGCCATTTGAAAAATATTCTGCAGCGGGCTGTCATGCTCAGCCGCCAGATCCGCACCACTCTTTCTCAGTCTCTTCCTTTCTTTACCAAGCACGCCCTTCACTCACGAGTCGACCGTCTGCAATCAGGGTCTCCGGACAACAGGCAAATCACCAGAAGTGCTTTATTATCTCCAGAGTACATTTACTCTGCTTTAAGGCTTCACAGGCCTTTCCCTCTCCTCAGTGTAGCTCCACTTTTAAACACAGTTCATTGAAACCCTGCTTGCAATATAGTTCAGCTTGGGCCTGCTTTCCACACAGTTCACTTTAGCCCTGCTTTCAATATGGTTTTCCCCAGCACTGCTTCTAATCCAGTACTTAGTAGCACTGCTCTTTCCCACAGTTAATGAGCACTGCTCACAATTCAGTTCAGTTAGCAATGTTTTCCTCCTCAATTCAGTTTTAGCACTGCTTTCAAACACAGTTTAGTTTAGCATTGCCTTCAAACACAGTTCATCTTAGAAATGAAATTAAACAGTTCCATTCAATGGCAATATGGTCTAAGTCACTTTCTCACTCTTAGACCTAATGACCCACCTCCCTCATTTGTCAGCACAAAACCACCTGACATCCACCCACCGGGTCAATTCACCAAGGTAAAATTATGTATAATCATACCTGATAATTTTCTTTCCATTAATCATAGCTGATCAATCCATAGACTGGTGGGTTGTGTCCATCTACCAGCAGGTGGAGATAGAGAGCAAACTTTTGCCTCCCTATATGTGGTCATGTGCTGCCGGAAACTCCTCAGTATGTCGATATCAAAGCTCCATCCGCAGGACTCAGCACTTAGAGAATTACACCCACGAAGGGACACTCTGCCCAGCTCACCACCGCCGAAACGGGGGAGGGGAATTAACCCAGCTCATCCCCACACAAGTGGGGGAGGGGAATCCGTCCAGCTCATCCCCGCGGAGCGGGGGAGGGACACCACCCCGCCGATGCGGGGGGATCTGGCTTATCCTGCAACCGCAACCGCGGGAGGAGCTGACTGACCCGAACACCGCCGAAGCGGGAGGGGTACAAAACTGCCCTACAGCCGCACGAAGCGGGAGGGAGTGCCGGCAGAATTATAAGTCTCAATCCAGCCCCGTAAAACGGAGGGGAGAGGAATGCAGCAGCTCACTGTAACACAAACTCGTCTTAACTCTTGAAGAATCCAAGTGAAAAAACTTGAACACGAAGTCTTTCTGAAGTAACTGAAGACTAAACTTGAACCTGAAATGCAACCAGAATAAAACAATACAGATATCTGGGAGGGGCTATGGATTGATCAGCTATGATTAATGGAAAGAAAATTATCAGGTATGATTATACATAATTTTACCTTCCATATCATCAAGCTGATCAATCCATAGACTGGTGGGATGTACCGAAGCAGTACTCACCCAGGGCGGGACATAGAAATCCCTGACCGCAACACTGAAGCTCCAAACCGGGCCTCCGCCCGAGCAGCCACAGTCAAGCGGTAATGCTTGGAGAATGTATGGGCCGAAGCCCAAGTTGCCGCCTTGCATATCTCTTCCAAGGAGACGGAACCGGCCTCTGCCATCGAGGCCGCCTGAGCTCTTGTGGAGTGAGCCTTCAGCTGGATAGGCGGCACCTTCCCTGCGGCCACATAAGCCGCTGCAATGGCTTCCTTGACCCATCTTGCCACTGTAGGCTTAGCAGCCTGCAGACCCCTACGAGGACCTGCAAACAGGACAAACAGATGATCCGATTTCCGGAAATCATTGGTCACTTCCAAGTATCTGATGATGACTCGTCTCACATCCAGATATTTAAGAGCAGAGTACTCCTCTGGGTAGTCCTCCCTACGAAAGGAAGGGAGACAGAGCTGCTGATTCACATGGAAGCGAGAAACAATCTTGGGCAGAAAGGAAGGCACTGTGCGAATAGTCACTCCTGCCTCAGTGAACTGCAGAAAAGGCTCTCGACATGAGAGCGCCTGGAGCTCGGAAACTCTTCTGGCTGAAGTGATAGCCACCAAAAAGACTGCTTTCAACGTCAGGTCTTTCAGAGATGCCCTCGACAAGGGTTCAAACGGCGGCTTCTGCAATGCTCTTAGCACCAGGTTGAGATTCCACGCAGGCACCACTGAGTGCAGAGGAGGGCGCAGGTGATTAACTCCCTTGAGAAAGCGCACCACATCTGGCTGGGAAGCCAGGGAAGCACCCTTCAGGCGGCCCCTGAAGCAAGCCAGAGCCGCTACCTGGACCTTAAGGGAACTGAGCGACAGGCCTTTGTCCAGACCTTCTTGCAGGAACGCCAACACTGAAGAAATTGGAGCAGTGAAGGGAGAAAGTGAGCCTGCTTCACACCACGCTGCAAAGATACGCCAAACCCTGGCGTAAGCAGTAGAAGTAGAGCGTTTCCTCGCTCTCAGCATAGTGGCGATGACCTTGTCTGAGAAGCCCTTCTTCCTCAGACGCTGCCGCTCAATAGCCAGGCCGTAAGACCAAAGGGGGAGGGATCCTCCATCACCACGGGACCCTGATGTAACAGGCCCTGCTCCACTGGCAGCCGCAGAGGATCGTCGATTGAGAGCCTGATCAAGTCCGCATACCAGGGACGTCTGGGCCAATCCGGACCCACCAGGATTATCCTGCCGGGATGTCTTGCCACCCGGTCTAGGACCCTGCCCAACATGGGCCAGGGTGGGAACACATAGAGAAGCTCTTGTGTCGGCCATTGTTGGAGAAGAGCATCTACTCCCAGGGATCGAGGGTCCCGTCCTCTGCTGAAGAAGCGCGGCACTTGGCAATTGGCCGATGACGCCATCAGATCTAGGCTCGGCTGGCCCCAGCGCTTCGTGATGTCCAAGAACGCCTGAGCAGATAGCTGCCACTCTCCGGGCTCCAAGGTATGGCGACTGAGAAAGTCCGCCTTGACATTCATGACTCCGGCAATGTGGGCCGCTGACAGCTGTTCCAGGTTCGCTTCCGCCCACTGGCATAGACTCATAGCCTCCTTGGCTAGAGGGGCGCTCTTGGTACCTCCCTGGCGGTTGACATAGGCCACAGCCGTGGCATTGTCCGACAGTACCCGTACAGGCTTCAGCACCAGTACCGGGATGAACTCCAAAAGCGCCAACCGAATGGCTCTGAGTTCCAGGAGGTTGATAGACCACTTCGCCTCTGCAGGAGACCAGAGCCCCTGCGCTGTCCTTCCCAAGCAGTGGGCTCCCCAGCCCGACAATGAGGCGTCCGTCGTGACGACAATCCACTCTGGGGTCACCAGAGGCATTCCTGCAGACAACTTGTCTGCCTGCATCCACCAGCTCAGCGCCCTGCGCACTGCTGGATCCAAGGGAAGACGCACCGCATAATCCTCCGACATCGGAGTCCAGCGCTGCAGCAGAGAGTGTTGTAGTGGTCTCATATGAGCCCTGGCCCAGGGCACTACTTCCATCGTGGCCGTCATAGAGCCCAACAGCTGCACATAGTCCCAAGCCCGAAGAGGAGAGGCTACCAGGAACTGGTCCACCTGAGCCTGAAGTTTGACAATCCGATTGTCTGGCAGGAACACTCTGCCCACTTGGGTGTCGAATCGAACTCCCAGATACTCCAGGGACTGAGTCGGGCGCAGCTGGCTCTTCTCCCAGTTGATGATCCATCCCAGGGAGCTCAAAAGAGCAACTACCCGGTCCACAGCTTTGCCGCACTCTGCATAAGAGGGGGCTCGGATCAACCAGTCGTCCAGATAAGGATGGACTTGTACTCCTTCCTTTCGCAGGAAGGCCGCTATGACCACCATTACTTTGGAAAAGGTCCGCGGAGCAGTAGCCAACCCGAACGGGAGGGCTCTGAACTGGAAGTGTCGGCCCAGGACTGCAAAACGCAGAAAGCGTTGATGAGGAGGCCAGATGGGAATATGCAGGTACGCTTCCTTGATGTCCAAGGAAGCCAGGTACTCCCCTGCCTTCACTGCCGCTATAACAGAGCGGAGAGTCTCCATGCGAAAGTGCCGCACTTTCAAGGCCCGATTGACCCCTTTGAGGTCGAGGATAGGCCGGACAGAACCTCCTTTCTTTGGTACCACAAAGTAAATGGAGTAACGCCCCTTGCCAAGCTGACTTTCTGGCACCGGAACGACCGCCCCCAGGCGGATCAGATTGTCCAAAGTCTGCTGCACTGCCACAGCTTTGACCGGAGACTTGCAGGGAGAGAGTACAAACCCGTCTCTTAAGGGTCGGCAGAACTCTAGCTTGTAGCCGTCTCTGATGACTTCCAGCACCCAAGCGTCTGAAGTTATTGTGGTCCACTCGCCCAGAAACGAGGACAGCCGTCCTCCAATCTGCACTGGGGCGTGGACCAAGACCCCGTCATTGGGTACGAGACCCTGGGGGAGGACCGGAGGGAGCACCTCCGGGACGGCGGTCTCTGCGAAAGGAACGCTGCTTGGGGGAGAAATGCCTCTTAAAGGAAGAGGGGGCAGAAGAACCCGACCTGCCCGGGCGGTACCGACGGGCTTCCTGAAACCGTCCTCTGGAGGTACCGGGACGAGCACTAGCCCGAGCCCTGACCTCTGGTAACTTCTTGCCCTTAGATGTGCCGAGATCGGTCACGATTTTGTCCAGCTCGACCCCAAAGAGCAGCTTGCCTTTAAAAGGCAACCTAGCCAGGCGGGATTTAGAGGCGTGGTCAGCAGACCAATGTTTCAGCCAAAGCCACCGCCGCGCAGAGACTGTCTGAGCCATGCCTTTAGCTGAGGCTCTCAAGACATCATACAGCAAGTCTGCCACATAGGCTAAGCCCGATTCCAGGGCTGGCCAATCATCCCTCAAGGAATGATCCGAGGGGGAAGCCCGCTGCACCATAGTCAGGCACGCCCTGGCCACATAGGAGCCGCAAACTGAGGCCTGCAAACTTAAAGCAGCCGCCTCAAAGGACGACCTTAAGGCCGCCTCCAATCTCCTGTCTTGGGCGTCCTTTAGGGCCGTGCCACCTTCCACCGGCAATGCCGTTTTCTTAGTCACCGCAGTGATTAAAGAATCCACGGTAGGCCACAGATAGGCCTCACGTTCACTCACAGCCAAAGGATAGAGGCGGGACATAGCCCTAGCCACTTTAAGGCTCGCTTCTGGGACATCCCATTGAGCCGAAATTAAGGTGTGCATGGCATCATGCACGTGGAAGGTTCTCGGCGGGCGCTTCGTCCCCAGCATAATGGCGGAGCCAACAGGGGCTGAGGGAGAGACGTCCTCCGGAGAGGAAATCTTCAAAGTGTCCATGGCCTGTAACAACAGGTTGGGCAAATCCTCTGGGCGAAAAAGCCGCGCTGCAGAGGGGTCATCCGCTCCATCCGAGCGGGGATCCGTCTCCTCCAAGGAATCCGCAAAGGACCGTTGGGAGACCTCAGACACGCTGCCCTCATCTACATCGGAGGAGACAAATTCCTCCAAGGCCTGGGAATCAACCCGAGGGCGTTTACCTCTGGGAACCTCAACCTCTTTACCAGACGAGGGAGCGGGGGCAGCGTTGTGCATGAGGAAGGCCTGATGCAGCAGCAAAACAAACTCGGGGGAGAAACCCCCAGACTGTGCACTTCCGCAGCCTGGGCAACAGCCCTAGGCGCACTCTCAACCGGCGCTCGCAACAGCGGGGGAGAGGCCTGCTGCGCATCCAAAATGGCGTCCGGCGCGAAACTCCGCGAAGGAGCCGCGCGGGAAGAACGGCTCTTAACTTTAGCCGCTTCTGTGCCGTCGCCCAAATTAAGGGCGTTCATGGCATTAATGTCTCCAACCTCAAGGGCGGCCCAAGAAGAAGCCGTCCGAGCCGCGTGGCCGGCCAAAATGGCGGAGGCGAGGAGCGGGGGATGGGCGTTTATGGCGGGAAAAACCGCCACGCCGGAGGAAGGACCGGGACATTCATCGGTCACGAAACTGCCACCCAACAAGGGCGAATCAGGCTTTAAGACCCCCGCATCCCCTCTAGAAGCGCTCAAGCGACCCGGGGAGCGACCCTTTGCGCCCTCGCCCTCCGACGCCATGTGCCACGAGGAGAAGAATCGGGGAACCCCCGCCCGCTATAAAAAGGTAAAATTACCTGCTGTCCGCTCCGAGTTGTAACGACCTGGTGTCCCAGTGAGTAGCTGCAATAGACGCTTAAATAAACGTCGAAATAAACGCCTTTAAAGACGTTTAAAATTTTTTTTTTTTTTTTTTTTTTTTTTTTTTTTTTTTTAACGGAGCCAGCGGGAGGGGGGAGAAAAGGAGGGACCTGGCACCACCAGGTTTGCACTTGCTCAAAAGAGCCCTCAACCCCAGGCACTCAACAAAACCTAAAAATTAGGCTTGGAGGCCTAGCCAGAGCTGCTGCTGCTGTGTGTGACCACCACCTGCTGAGATAGAGAACATACTGAGGAGTTTCCGGCAGCACATGACCACATATAGGGAGGCAAAAGTTTGCTCTCTATCTCCACCTGCTGGTAGATGGACACAACCCACCAGTCTATGGATTGATCAGCTTGATGATATGGAAGGCTTCATTCACTCTCCCCAGTTCAGCTCATAACTCACTTTAAGAGCCCTCCACCAGCACTTCCATTTCCTCCTCATTCTCCCCTCCTTTCTCCTCCTCCAGTTCCATTCTCTCCTCCCCTTCCTCCCGGTCTAGGGGCTCCTCCCTTCCCCCATCTGATTCCATCTCCCAATCACACCCCGGCTCCTCCCCCCCTTGCATAGATTCTTCTCCCTTCCCCTGATCTGTCTGCTGGTGCTGCACTGCCTTCTGGGGCTTGTAGTTTCTTAGCTCCTGGCTTCTCTGACGTTGCACTGCCTTCTGGGCTTTGTAGTTCCTTGGTTCTGAATCTCTCTGGTGCTACACTGCCTTCTGGGGCTTGTAGTTTCTTTGCTCTTCACATACCCCCCCAGTCAAACGATTGCTAGTCCGTTTGTTTTTTCCTTCCTTTACTACAGGACTAGCAATCCTAGACAGAACATCAACATGCTGCATTAATTTCCCTGCTTGATGTTCCACCTGAAACTGAAATGGTTGCAACGCCAAATACCACCTCATCAATCTAGCATTATGGTTCCTCATCTGACCCAGCCACTTTAAGGGGGCATGATCCGTGACCAGCTTAAAGGGACGCCCCTCAAGATAGAACTCACAGGCTTGTATCGCCCACTTAACTGCCAGGCATTCCCTTTCAATCGTGGCATATCTAGTTTCATGAGGGAGCAGCTTCCTGCTCAAGTACATAATCGGGTGCTCCTCTCCCTCATGCACTTGTGATAACACCAGGGCCGCCGAGAGACTGGGCCGGGCCCGGGACAAGGCCGCCCCTGGGCCCCCCCCCCCCCCCCCCCCCCCGAGGTCACGGCTGCTCCACCCGCCACCGGGCCGGGCCCCTGCACTATATGTATATCCTTCAAGAGGTAGTGTGTCATGATTTAGGCTCTACACTTTTTCTGATGTTTTGGTGCTACCTCAGTAAGGTCAAAACACAATCTCTCCACTGCAAAACACTATACACAAACTTGTGCAAAAACCCACTCATAACCTTACCAAACCATAACAGCACTAATTCCAAGGACAGGACGAGCTACAACCTTATGCATGGAAAGGCAGCACTATAATTATACCGGGCTCTAAAACACCAGTACACAACCTAATGAAAAACAAAACAAAAAGGGCTGCAAATACTACACACTAGCAGAATACTGTACCTTATCACACATGAAAAACACATGGCAACAGATATGACACAAAGAACTAGAAATAAAAAAAAATATGAAGGCAAAATACTGAACTAGAAAGTTACCTGAAGAAGTCAGACTCAGCATGCAGCAATACTAGAAAAATTGAAACTTACATGAAAACATCACAGATACACATTTCCAAAAGCTGACATAAAAAATTCTGAATAAAATACTTTTTTCTACCTTTGTTGTCTGATCATAGTTTTTCTATTCGCTTTGGTCCCAGTGTCTTCTGTTTTATGCAGTGTCTTCTTTCCATTTGATATTTTTTTCTCTCACCATGTCCACCATCCTCCTGTGTCCTTATGCGTCCTGTCTACCATCTGTAGCCCTGTCCCTATCATTCCTCCAGTTTCAGCATCTGCCCTGAAAGTGTTCCGATCCAGCCCTTAAATTCAGCAATTTCCCCTACATCCATGAGCATTTCTCCTCACTCCCCTCCATCCATGTGCATGTACTTCCTGTCTTCCCTCCCCTCCATCTATGTCCAGCATTTCTCCTCTCTCCTTTTCCCTCCATCTGTGTGCATCTCCTTCCTTTGTCTTTCCTTCCCTTCTTCCTTGTCCAACATTTCTTCTCTCTTCCCTGCCCTCCACTCCATCCATGTCCAGCATTTCTCATCTCTTCCCTCACCTCCATCCATGTGCATCTCCTTCCTGACTTCCCTCTCCTCCATCCACCCATATCCAGTAAATTTCCTCTCTCCCCTGCCCCTCCAATCATCCATCCATGTTCAGCAATTCTTCTCTCTCCCCTGCCAGGCATCCCCTCCTGTCCAGCAATTCTCCTCTCCCCCTGCCCTCCTATTCAGCAATCTCTTCTCTCTCCCCCATGCCTCTACCCTCTTATCCAGCGATCTCTTCTCTCCCCCCTGCCCTCCCCTCTTGTCCAGCAATCTCTTCTCTCTCCCCCATGCCTCTACCCTCTTATCCAGCGATCTCTTCTCTCCCCCCTGCCCTCCCCTCTTGTCCAGCAATCTCTTCTCTCTCCCCCTGCCCTGCCTTCCCCTCTTGTCCAGCAATCTCTTCTCTCCCCTCCTGTCCAGTGATATGTTCTTTCTCCCCCCTGCCCTCCCCTCCCTCCGAGATCCAAGGCCCCCCTCCCTCTCTCTGAGATCCAAGCCCTCCCTCCCTCCAAGATCCAAGGCCCCCCCTCCCTCCCTCTGAGATCCAAGCCCTCCCTCCCTCAGAGATCCAAGGCCCCCCCTCCCTCCCTCTGAGATCCAAGCCCTCCCTCAGAGATCCAAGCCCTCCCTCCCTCCCTCGGAGATCCAAGACCCCCTCCCTCCCTCCCTCTGAGATCCAAGCCCTCCCTCCCTCCCTCGGAGATCCAAGACCCCCTCCCTCCCTCCCTCCCTCTGAGATCCAAGCCCTCCCTCCCTCAGAGATCCAAGGCCCCCCCTCCCTCCCTCCCTCTGAGATCCAAGCCCTCCCTCCCTCCGAGATCCAAGACCCCCCTCCCTCCCTCTGAGATCCAAGCCCTCCCTCCCTCAGAGATCCAAGGCCCCCCCTCCCTCCCTCTGAGATCCAAGCCCTCCCTTAGAGATCCAAGGCCCCCCTCCCTCCCTCAGAGATCCAAGCCCTCCCTCGGAGTTCCAAGACCCCCTCCCTCCCTCAGAGATCCAAGCCCTCCCTCCCTCAGAGATCCAAGGCCCCCCCTCCCTCCCTCCCTCCGAGATCCAAGCCCTCCCTCCCTCCGAGATCCAAGCCCTCCCTCCCTCAGAGATCCAAGGCCCCCCCTCCCTCCCTCTGAGATCCAAGCCCTCCCTCAGAGATCCAAGGCCCCCCTCCCTCCCTCAGAGATCCAAGCCCTCCCTCCCTCGGAGATCCAAGACCCCCTCCCTCCCTCCCTCCCTCAGAGATCCAAGGCCCCCCTCCCTCCCTCTGAGATCCATGCCCTCCCTTAGAGATCCAAGGCCCCCCTCCCACCCTCCGAGATCCAAGGCCCCCCTCCTTCCGAGAACAAAGCCCCCACCCCTCCCTCCCTCCGTCCGAATGTCAAAAGCGATCTTCTTACCTCGTGGTTACAGAGCGAGCAGCACACAGTGAAAATCGTGCAGGCTCGCGCTTCAGCCTTCCTTTGTCTGTCTATCAGCTGAGGTCCCGCCCTTGCAGAAACAGGAAATGAGGGCGGGACCTCAGCTGATAGACAGACAAAGGAAGGCTGAAGCGCGAGCCTGCACGATTTTCAACGCGTGCTGCTCGCGCCGTAACCACGAGGTCAGATAAGAACAAGACGATCGCTTTTGACATGATTCGGAATCGGATGGAGGGAGGGACAGAAGGTGGGCCCTGGAACTCGGGTGAAAGGGACGGACGACGGGTGGGCCCTGGAACTCGACGGATGATGGGCGGAGCTATGGGCATGCGGCGTCGGGCCCCCCTGGAGGCCCGGGCCCGGGGACTTTTGTCCCCCCTGTCCCCCCCTCTCGGCGGCCCTGGATAACACCGCACCTAATCCTACCCCAGATGCATCAGTATGCAATACAAAAGGTTTCTCAAAGTCCACTGCTTTAAGTAGAGGCTCCTGGCATAATGCTGACCGCATCCCCGCAAATACCCTTTCCGAGTCCTCCTGCCACCGGAGCTGATTCGGTCTATTACCCTTCAACATATCTGTCAAGGGGGCGGCTCGAGAGGAGAAGTGAGGTATAAATCTTCTGTAATAACCTATCAATCCCAAAAAACTTCTTAGCGCTTTCTTATTTGTAGGAAGGGGAAACTCCTGAATACTTTTCACCTTATCACACAATGGCTTAACCTGTCCATTTCCTACCCGATAGCCCAAGTATTTTACCTCTCGCTGTGCAAAATGGCATTTTTGAGGGTTAAGGGTGAGACCTGCTTCCCGAAAAGATTGCAATACCCCCCTAACCTGGACTACATGAGTCTCCCAATCTGGACTATGAATGATTACATCATCCAAATATGCAGCAGCATATTCCTGGTGTGATCTCAATACTCTGTCCAGCAGGCGTTGGCAAGAAGCCGCAGCTGAATTTAAGCCAAATGGCATTCGCTTGAATTGAAACAACCCAAGCGGGGTGCAAAAAGCGGTCTTAGGCCGAGCCTTCCTCGATAAGGGAATTTGCCAGTACCCCTTTGTTAAGTCAAGAGTAGACAAGAACTGTGCCGAACCCAGCCTATCTATCAAATCCTCAATACGAGGCATAGGATAAGCGTCTGGCACAGACAGCGCATTAACTCGCCGAAAATCAATACAAAAACGCCAGGATCCATCCCTCTTAGGCACTAGCACCACTGGACTCGCCCACGGACTAAAGGATTCCTCGATCACCCCAAAGTCCAGCATTTCCTTCACTTGTTTAACTACCTCCTGCTTTTTACCTGGGGATAACCTATAAGGCCGCTGACGAACCACCCTCCCTTTCTCCGTCTCAATTTCATGTACGATTAAGTGTGTCTCCCCAGGACACGCTGTGAGAACATCCTGAAACTCCAGCAACAGAGCTTGCATCTGTTCCTTCTGGGGACCCTCTAAGCTGTCTCCCACTGTCACTTCCCTAGGAATAAAGATCTCCGATATCTGCGGTCCTAAGTCCTCCTCCAATTCCTCCTCCCCTTTTGCCCAATAGGCTTTCCTTTCCTGCCAAGGCTGGAGTAAGTTCGCATGATAGGTCTGAGGCTTCCCTCGCTCATTCAATACCTCATAAGTGACCGGGCCCAACCGTTTCCTCACCGTACAGGGTCCCTTCCATTTACTTAAAAATTTATGTGGATTATCCGGGACCCTAACCACCACCTTATCCCCTTCCTGAAATACTCTGACTTGCGCTCCCTGATCATAATGCGTCTTCTGATAACTTTGGGTTTTCTCTAGATTACCCCGGGAATAAGTGCCTAACCTCCATAACCGCCCTTTCAAATCATGAAGATATTCTACTACCGTCTTATCCTCCCGTTCCGGCGGTACCCACTGTTCCCGGAGAATATCCAACACTCCCCTTGGGGCCCTCCCATATAATAATTCAAAGGGGGATACTCCTAGGGAAGCCTGCACACATTCCCTAGATACATACAATGCAAAAGGCAAAAGTTGATCCCAGTTCTCATAGTGTGATCCTAACCCCTTCCTTAACAACATCTTCAAAGTTTTGTTGAACCTCTCCACTAGGCTGTTGGTTTGAGGGTGATAGGCTGAAGTACAAATGTGTTTAATGCCAAAAGCCTCCCAAACCTGTACCAGGGTGCGAGAAAGAAAATTGGTGCCTCTATCAGTTAACACCTCCCTAGGAAAACCAACCTCACAAAAGAGCCGAATCAGCTCCGCAGCAATCACCTTTGCCGAGATATTTCGCAAGGGTATGGCCCAGGGGAAATGGGTAGCCATATCAACAATCACCAGAATATAAGAAAACCCTCTCCTGGATTTAAGTAGGGGACCGATAATATCCATTGCCAACCTCCCACACGGATTCTCAATTCGGGGAAGAGGGTGCAATGGAGCAGGCCTAGGCCCTTTCTCTGTCAGCTTCTGACATACCACACAGGATTTACAGTATTCCTCTACCTCTTTATATACCCCAGGCCAGTAAAACCGCCCTAGTAACTGTTTCACTGTATTCTGGATCCCTTTATGTCCTCCCAGAGGATGGTCATGCGCTAACTGTAACACCAACTTCCGGAATCCCCTAGGTACAATAAGTTGTTTCATCTCCTCCTCACTGCCCTCAGCTGGCATCACCCTAAACAGTAAACCCTTCTCTATCACAAACTTGGGTCCCTGTGTGCCCCCCACTGGCTCCCTCGCCTGTTCCCAGGCATATTTCAATGTGAGATCTGACTCCTGTTCCCTGCTAAAATAAGGGAACCTGCTCAACAACTCCTCAGGATCCTCCGGAAACTCCCCTCCCTGCTCAATCCCTTTCATTGTCTGAGTCCTGTGCCTCTGCGTTAATTTTTTTACTTGCCCTGACTCCCGCGTCTTCCCAGGTGCCCCTAGTACCTCCAAATGAAAGGGAAAAATGTGACAAGTTCTGCTCTACTCCTTCTTGCTCTTTCCTCTACCCCCGAGTAACGACCAACCCTTCCTTTTCTCTTAAACAGTGCACAAATGGGGGCCAATCCCTCCCCAAAATTAGTTCCTGAGGTAGCCGGGGTAATATTGCCACCCATACCCAGTGTGACCCTGAAGGACCTTTTATACCAACTCGCTTAAGGGGATATGTAGTGGTAGCCCTGTGAACACACTGAATGCTAACCTCCCGGCCCCTATTATCATTACATACTCCCCTCTTTCCCTTTATTCTTTCCCACAGGGCCCGAGACAGCATGGTCTGATCCGCCCCTGAATCTAGCAGAGCATTGACCCAGACCCCACATATCTCCACTGCTTGCCTCAATTGTTTCACCACTGGCCCTTGGGAGTATGAGGTGAACCCTAGTTTAGCAAAACAGTCCCTCCTCAGATGTCCTTTCCTTCCACACCGGTAACACATTCTCTCCTCATTCACTGAAGGTCTGGCCCCTGTTACTCTTGCCACTTTCTCCCCCATTCGTCCCCCTCCCCCTTCACACCGCTGGGCCTCCAGGAAGCATTCCATGCTTTTAATGGCCGCCTCAAGTGACATACAACCCTTCTTTATCAAATCCACCCGAAACTTTTCAGGTAGTGCCTCCAAAAATTGTTCCAGCACAAGCTCTTGCATTACCTGATTCATAGTTCTCTTTTCAGGCTCTAACCACTTTCCTGCTAAATCCAAAAGCTTTTGAGCCAACGCCCGGGGTGTTTCACTCTCCACCCAGCGTAATTCTCTGAATCGCCTTCTATATGTGTGGCGGCTCACTCCATACCTGTCCAGAATAGCTTCTTTCAATTTGGTATAGTCCGCCACCTCCAGTGTAGGCAAAGCCCTAAAGGCGGCCAAGGCCTCACCAGACAGCGCAGGGGCTAATCGAATTGTCCATTGTTCCCGGGGCCACCCTGCAGCCACCGCCACCCTTTCAAATGCCCCTAAGTAATCTTCAATATTGTCCGACTCAGTCAGCTTACCCCACGGCAGCCAGTTCACTCCGGGAAGTCCTCCTACTCCCAGCGCTCCTTCTGCTCAGTCCACTCTTCCATCCGGCCCCCTGTCAGACAACCGTCCTCCACCTCGAAGCAACTCCTGAAATAAGTCCAAGAGAGGTTGCTGCTGTGCCCGGGAAGCCGCCAACGACTCCTCCAACAGCTGATGAGCCATCTCTTGCTGTTTCTGAAATTGATGCGTCATAAACGCAAACAGCTCTTTGGGATCCATATCCTTCACCGGATTCCCCGCACCTGCAAAAAGACAAAAAAAAAACAACCACCCAAGTGCGGTATCTCACAAACTCTTTTCCATTGCACAGAAACTGTGCTTCCCCAATTACTGTATCCTCCCTCGCCTCCTCCCTAGGTACCCTTTACCTGGGTAGGCGAGTAATACGCCTTTGTCAGCGTTGGCCCACACGACGGGCTTCCGAAACCTCCAGGACTCCTTCACCTCGCTCCGACTGCTCGACTGGTCTGGTCCGGAACCCACTCCACTCCTTCCAGGACACTACTCTTTCCCGTGGAGGTTCACTGCGATCCCACCACTGCCACCATAATAGGTCATGCTCAGCCGCCAGATCCGCACCACTCTTTCTCAGTCTCTTCCTTTCTTTACCAAGCACGCCCTTCACTCACGAGTCGACCGTCTGCAATCAGGGTCTCCGGACAACAGGCAAATCACCAGAAGTGCTTTATTATCTCCAGAGTACATTTACTCTGCTTTAAGGCTTCACAGGCCTTTCCCTCTCCTCAGTGTAGCTCCACTTTTAAACACAGTTCATTGAAACCCTGCTTGCAATATAGTTCAGCTTGGGCCTGCTTTCCACACAGTTCACTTTAGCCCTGCTTTCAATATGGTTTTCCCCAGCACTGCTTCTAATCCAGTACTTAGTAGCACTGCTCTTTCCCACAGTTAATGAGCACTGCTCACAATTCAGTTCAGTTAGCAATGTTTTCCTCCTCAATTCAGTTTTAGCACTGCTTTCAAACACAGTTTAGTTTAGCATTGCCTTCAAACACAGTTCATCTTAGAAATGAAATTAAACAGTTCCATTCAATGGCAATATGGTCTAAGTCACTTTCTCACTCTTAGACCTAATGACCCACCTCCCTCATTTGTCAGCACAAAACCACCTGACATCCACCCACCGGGTCAATTCACCAAGGCTTCATTCACTCTCCCCAGTTCAGCTCATAACTCACTTTAAGAGCCCTCCACCAGCACTTCCATTTCCTCCTCATTCTCCCCTCCTTTCTCCTCCTCCAGTTCCATTCTCTCCTCCCCTTCCTCCCGGTCTAGGGGCTCCTCCCTTCCCCCATCTGATTCCATCTCCCAATCACACCCCGGCTCCTCCCCCCCTTGCATAGATTCTTCTCCCTTCCCCTGATCTGTCTGCTGGTGCTGCACTGCCTTCTGGGGCTTGTAGTTTCTTAGCTCCTGGCTTCTCTGACGTTGCCCTGCCTTCTGGGCTTTGTAGTTCCTTGGTTCTGAATCTCTCTGGTGCTGCACTGCCTTCTGGGGCTTGTAGTTTCTTTGCTCTTCACAGGGCACAGCCAATGAGTTCAATACCTGCTAATTTTGTTCTCCTTCCTCTAGACACCGTAACACTAGCTCCAAGCTGGCATAGGATTTACCACAGAAAGAGCAAGAGTGCATTTGGGGAGGAATATGGAATGACCTAATCAGCATGCATTTGCATGCTGATTGCACTGGGAGCCAGTGAGATAGTTGGTTCATGCACTCCACAGCTCTCAGCATTCTGTCCTAACAAATGTGGGTGTTAGTCTTGTGCTGTTGGCCTCGAGTGCCCTCATTTGCTTCTGGCCATCGGGGTCTCAGTTTTCTTATTTGACCTGTCACCTTGGCAGCTGTGTCAGTCAGACCTTTGCATGGAAACATCCAATAGATAGAAAGTGGTAATGCATACCTTTGCCCTTTGGAGCTGAGTTTACTCAAAAAATACTTGTGTTTCCTGACGTTGTCAAATGAAGGGAGCCAACCTTATTTTGCTGACAGGTCACCTGGGATAGATGAGACAGTCTCTGTGATGGCATCAGAGGTTAAACTTTCTTGAACACTAGATACAACAGCCTATGAAGGCAAAATAAGGGTGGTTAGTCATTCCTTATCTTCTTCCAAAGAGGATGGAGAAGCCAGTATTTTTAGGCCCAGAGGATTTATCCTTAGGCTTCTGGTACTTATCCCCCTCCCTTTCTGGGTGTAGGCTAGCTTCTGCTGTATACCAGTAATAGAGGCTTTCTGCTGTGCCTGATATTGTGCAAGCTGTGTCTCCGGGGCCCACATTTTCTCAGTGTTCCACTTCCTCCTGCTGAACCACTTCTTTATAGATTGACTGTCCCCCTCATTTTGGGAAACTGTACTACCAGTCTGTGGAGTGCAGGTGTTCCCATAGTTAGTCTGTAAAGCAGAAAAAGCATTATTCTCAAGAGTCAGGGAGAACTGAACAAAACTTACATTCTACGTTCCTTTGACCTATTCTTAGGGTGAGACTTTATGGCACCCCTATCCTGACCTCGAGGACACACATCAAAAATATCCTTTGTTTGCCTTAGAAGGCTGGAAAAGGAGTCCATCTGCCTGATATTTAAAACCATTTAACTGTCCAGAAATGGCTCCTGGCCAGTTAAACTGCACTTAGTCGGCTATCCAGCAATATTCAGCAGGAGATAGCTGAATAGATAGATGGCCGAAGGGGTTGAACTTTTCCAATAAAATATTTCCAGTATTACCTACGTCTCTGTGGCTAGATAGGAAGGCTATTGGTGCATCACTGTAAGACTGAAAGAGGCTGAGGTTGGTCTCAGATTTACACCAAGCATCTTTTCCAACCGTGGTTTAAAGATGGATCCCAGCAAGCTCTCTGCGATTCTACATTGGCCTCAACCCGTTGGACACAAAGCCTTGCAGAGGTTCCTTGTGTTTGCCAACTACTATCATCAATTCATTCAAAAATGTCTCCATATTAGCAGCACCTTTGACCGCTTTGACCAAGAAGAAGGTGGATCCT
The DNA here is from genome assembly GCF_901765095.1 of Microcaecilia unicolor. Lineage (NCBI taxonomy): Eukaryota > Metazoa > Chordata > Amphibia > Gymnophiona > Siphonopidae > Microcaecilia > Microcaecilia unicolor. The sequence goes on along the minus strand of NC_044040.1, from coordinate 95,749,127 downwards.
CAACATTGGCTTCTGGAGACCTGTGAAGCTTTCGAGCACCTCAAGCAAGCCTTTGTATCTGCTCCTATTCTTTGGCATCCTGACCCTACCAAGAAGTTCTTTGTGGAAGTAGATGCATCTTCGGTCGGCATGGGGGCTAACCTCTCCCAAGCTCACTCCAGTGGCACGCTGCTACCATACTCTTTCTTTTCTCAGAAATACCTTCTGAGAAAAATTACACTATTGGGGATCAGGAACTGCTTGCAATTACACTGGCCTGTGAGGAATGGTGACATCTTCTAGAGGGGGCTCATATACCCTTCACGGTCTTCACAGACCATAAGAACCTGATATATCTCCAAGAAGCCAGACATCTCAACTCCCATCAGGCTACCTGGTCTCTGTTTTTCTCCAAGTTTAATTTCATCCTGACCTACCACCCCACTGATAAGAACATCAAGGCAGATGCATTGTCCAGGTCTATGGAACCTGAAGAAGAGGGCACTCATCTACAATACATCATTGACCCAACAGTTATACTCCCCACAGCTGTGGCGGCAGTGCCTCCAAATATGACCATCTGTGGGAGAAGATCTTCCAGTAGGGCCACACATCCAAGATAGCAGAGCATCCTGGTGCCCTGAGTACAACGAAGCCAACACCTACAGAAGGTGATCTCTCCACAGTAGCAACGAAAGTCAAAACCAACAGACAGTGGATCCAAAAAAGTCCTCTCACAAATGGTGTTTTCCTAAACAAGGTCTTTATTTTGACTCATACTATTTTATTATTTTTCTTTTTTATCTTTTTTATATTTTAAATTCATAGTAAAAAAGGCCCGTGTCTGACGCAAATGAAACGGGCACTAGCAAGATTTTCCTCAGAGTGTATACGTTTGAGAGAGAGTGAATGTGCGAGTGTGTGTGTGACAGAGAGAGAGTGAGACTGGGTGCGAGTGTGTCTATGTGAGAATGAGTGTGTTTGCCAGGGGCCCTCCCTCCCCCCTCTCCCCCCGCCCTCCCATCTCCCCTCCCTCCGAGTTTCAGGGTCATTCCCTCCTTATGATGCCAAAAACCAGTACAGGGTTGAATGGTCTGGAGGCGGTGTCCCGGTGGTTCGTTGGCGGCGGGAGGAAGGAGGTTTAGGCAATTCTTTGTTTTTTTGGGTGGCAGAGCCAGTGGTGGGAGGCGGGGATAGTGCTGAGCAGACTTATACGGGCTGTGCCAGAGCCGGTGGTGGGAGACGGGACTGGTGGTTGTGAGGCGGGGATAGTGCTGGGCAGACTTATACGGTCTGTGCCAGAGCCGGTGGTGGGAGGCGGGACTGGTGGTTGGGAGGCGGGGACAGTGCTGGGCAGACTTATACGGTCTGTGCCAGAGCCAATGGTGGGAGGCGGGGCTAGTGGTTGGGAGGCGGGGATAGTGCTGGGCAGACTTATACGGTCTGTGCCCTGAAGAAGACAGGTACAAATCAAAGTAGGGTATACACAAAAAGTAGCACATATGAGTTTATCTTGTTGGGCAGACTGGATGGACCGTGCAGGTCTTTTTCTGCAGTCATCTACTATGTTACTATGTAGTGGGTTGGCCAAGCATGGGGTTATCGGCGGGTAATAGTAGGCTAGCATGAGGGCAGGCTCCGCTGGGTACGGGCGGTTCCTGACGGTCAGGCAGCGCATGTTATTTTGCGGAGGATGGACTGGCCCGGTTCTACGGAGACGCTTGTTGCGTGTATTTCAGCGGGGTCACCCTCTGCCGCCATCCCCACACATTTGTGAAATCTCCGCTGCCGTTCCTGAAGGGCTGTGTTTGAAGAAGTGGAATTGTCTACAGATAGGCCCCCCTCCCTATGAAGTTTTTAAGTCATCTTCACTCCTTCACTTACCTGTTCGGGTCGGGAGGGCGGCTAATTAGGGAGGCATGGGAGGGCAGCTGGCTGTTGAGTGCGTGGGGGGGGTTAGCGTTGTTGGCGAGCTGGGAGGGTGTGTCGTGTGTCAGTGTTCCGCCCTCAACGTCATGATGTTGTGACGCGAGGGCGGGGCAGAGAGACATGGTGAGTCGGATGGCTTCACCATTACGAACCCTTCACTGAAGCCACGGAGTCAGCTTCAGAACGTTGAGGGTGTGTTTTATTATAGTAGATATATTTTTTCTTTTTTCATTTTTCTTTTTTAGACAATACCTTTGATTGAAAATTGTTTTCACATTACGATTTATTCCTTTAATTTTTAAACAAATTATATTTTGTTTTTGTTATTTAAGGGCTTTTGAAACCCCTATCTGAATTATTTAGATCCTTCTGTGACAATTACTGATCTACCCCCATCTGAAGGGCATACTGTCAACTGGGTAGAGGTGGATTGCATGTCTAAAAAGGCCCTCTTCACACCTCTCCCATGCCTTCCGTCTGCAGTTGAGCTCTTGCAATACTTTCTGACATAGTAACATAGTAGTTGACGGCAGAAAAAGACCTGCACGGCCCATCCAGTCTGCCCAACAAGATAACTCATATTTGCTGCTTTTTGTGTATACCCTACTTTGATTTGTACCTGTGCTCTTCAGGGCACAGACCGTATAAGTCTGCCCAGCACTATCCCCGCCTCCCAACCACCGGCTCCGGCACAGACCGCACAAGTCTGTCCAGCACTATCCCCGCCTCCCAACCACCAGCCCCGCCTCCCGATCCTGACTAAGCTCCTGAGGATCCATTCCATCGGCACAGGATTCCTTTATGCTTATCCCACGCATGTTTGAATTCCGTTACCGTTTTCATTTCCACCACCTCCCGCGGGAGAGCATTCTAAGCATCCACTACTCTCTCCGTGAAAAAATACTTCCTGACATTTTTCTTGAGTCTGCCCCCCTTCAATCTCATTTCATGTCCTCTCGTTCTACCACCTTCCCATCTCCGGAAAAGGTTCGTTTGCGGATTAATACCTTTCAAATATTTGAACGTCTGTATCATATCACCCCTGTTTCTCCTTTCCTCCAGAGTATACATGTTTAGTTCAGCAAGTCTCTCCTCATACGTCTTGTAACGCAAATCTCATACCATTCTCGTAGCTTTTCTTTGCACTGCTTCAATTCTTTTTACATCCTTAACAAGATACGGCCTCCAAAACTGAACACAATACTCCAGGTGGGGCCTCACCAACGACTTATACAGGGGCACAACACCCCCTTTCTTCTGCTGGTCACACCTCTCTCTATACAGCCTAACAACCTTCTAGCTACGGCCACCGCCTTGTCACACTGTTTCGTCGCCTTGAAATCCTCAGATACTATCACCCCAAGATCCCTTTCTCCGCCCGTACCTATCAGACTCTCCTCGCCTAACACATACGTCTCCCGTGGATTTCTATTCCCTAAGTGCATCACTTTGCATTTCTTCGCATTGAATTTTAATTGCCAAACCTTAGACCATTCTTCTAGCTTCCTCAGATCTTTTTTCATGTTTTCCACTCCCTCCGTGGTGTCCACTCTGTTACAGATCTTAGTATCATCCGCAAATAGGCAAACTTTACCTTCTAACCCTTTGGCAATGTCACTCACAAATATATTGAACAGAATCGGCCCCAGCACCGATCCCTGAGGCACTCCACTACTCACCTTTCCTTCCTCCGAGCGAATTCCATTCACCACCAACCTCTGGCGTCTGTCCGTCAACCAGTTCCTAATCCAGTTCACCACTTCAGGTCCTATCTTCAGCCCCTCCAGTTTATTTAAGAGCCTCCTGTGGGGAACCGTGTCAAAAGCTTTGCTGAAATCTAAGTAGATTACGTCCATAGCTCGTCCCTGATTCAATTCTCCTGTCACCCAATCAAAGAACTCAATGAGATTCGTTTGGCACGATTTCCCTTTGGTAAAGCCATGTTGTCTCGGATCTTGCAACTTATTGGCTTCCAGAAAATTCACTATCCTTTCCTTCAGCATCGCTTCCATTACTTTTCCAATAACTGAAGTGAGGCTTACCGGCCTGTAGTTTCCAGCTTCTTCCCTATCACCACTTTTGTGAAGAGGGACCACCTCCGCCGTTCTCCAATCCCTCGGAACCTTTCCCGTCTGCAAGGATATATTAAACAAATCTTTAAGAGGACCTGCCAAAACCTCTCTGAGCTCCCTCAATATCCTGGGGTGGATCCCGTCCGGTCCCATGGCTTTGTCCACCTTTAGCTTTTCAAGTTGTTGATACACACTTTCTTCCGTGAACGGTGCTGTATCCACTTCATTCTCAATTGTATTATTTCCAGTCCATCGCGGTCCTTCTCCAGGATTTTCTTCTGTGAAAACAGAACAAAAGTATCTATTTAGCAAATTTGCTTTTTCTTCATCATTTTCCACATAGCGGTTCGCAGTATCTTTTAGTCTCACAATTCCCTTTTTAGTCATTCTCCTTTCACTAATATACCTGAAGAAATATTTGTCACCCCTCCTTACATTTCTAGCCATTTGTTCTTCCGCTTGCGCTTTTGCCAGTCGTATCTCTCTCTTGGCTTCTTTCATTTTCATCCGGTAATCCTCCATGTGTTCCTTTTCTTGAGTTTTTCTGTATTTCTGGAATGCCAACTCTTTAGCCTTTATTTTCTCAACCACTTGCATATTCTGCATATTTGGGGTAACCAAAACTATTACTTCTGACTGAGGAGTTCAGGTCATCTCCAAGTTCTGATGGACCCTTAATGGAGCCCTGGGAGTAAAATTGAACTTCTCTTCAGGATATAACCCCCAAATGAATGGACAGACGGGATGGACCAATCAAATTTTGAAGCAATTTCTGTGGAAGTATGTGTCCGTTCTTCAGGATGATTGGGGACAACTGCTGCCCTGGGCCGAGTTTTGCTCATAACAACAGGGTTTGCACTACTGCCTGATTATAGTGGAGTCCAAGGTCCCCTCTGATAACTACCTAGTCTCAGGGAAGGGCTATAATATATAGGAATTCCTTCTATGATATATTTCTACTTACCATAGAAAATATACCATTTGGCCCTGTGGGGCAAATAGGGTTTCTGCCTCCTTACACCCACCCCAAGATACAGTGGACAGAGGAAACAGAGAAGACAGAGAAAGCAGAGAAGACAGAGACTATGTTCCTTTGAAGGGGAAAGTCTTTATTACTTACCAAATTAGGCAAGAACAAAGCAATCAGTCAGTAACAATTTGTTATGAGAGGGAGAGAGACCACTGTGGTAAAGAGTCACTCAGTTGATCATCTCAGCCTCTGTCTAAATACCACACAGCAGCCACTTATATACTCTTTTGCACAATGGAAATTCCCTCCCAAATCATACAACCTTGCAATTTCAGCTATTTTCTGTCTTATTTTAGCTAATCTCTGTCTTAGTATTTTTCCATTTTATGTAAACAATAAAGTATCTGGATGTTATGGAATACAGAACACAATATCTAAAATGTTTATAAAAAACAGAAGTCCAAGGTTTCTTTCACAAGAGATTATAGTTGCCACTTTGCTACAGGAATCTTTCCAAGACCCAGGTCTTATCTCTATTTTGTCTAGCCATCTCAAAAACATCTTTGCTTTCAGACAGTAAATACATTCTTAGTGTCCTTGTCTGAATCGGTCAACTCTGTCAGGGAGGGGAAGAGCACACCTTGCTGAATCAACACGACCTTGTATTCACAGCTTTTACAGCTCTCAGAAAAAATATAGAAAATGCAGCTTTCAGGCATTTTAAAGTTTGAGCTTTTAGCTATACAATTCATGGGTCATAACTGACTTGTCAGTGGTCAGAAAAGTGGAAATCAGTTCATACCGGAGCATCACCCTTTTGCGTCGTATATGAATAACATCCACACATTCCTTTTCTCATGCCCTTAAACTGTGAGGCTCCTGCTGCCACTAGAGCCCTCACCTCCTTCAAACAGATTTTGCAGGTGGCCCAAGACACCCTATGACAGACCTCTGGTCACATGAAACGTCAAGAGATGACCAGCACCCCCCCCCCCCCCCCCACTTCCAACCAGGAGATGCAGTCCTGCTGTCTACTTGGCATCTCCAGTTAAAGATTCTTTCTCCTTGTTTTTCTCCTCGTTTTGTGGGTCCCTACCCCGCACTGTGACAGATAAATCCCGTCACCTATCAACTCAAGTTACCAGTCAGCTTACGGATACATAACACTTTTCATGTGTCTCTTTTGAAACCTGTGGTCCTAAAGAAGACTGATTTGACTTTGCCTTTTCGAGACCGATGATGTCTTTATCTGATGAGACTACAGGGACAATTACAGTATCTAATCTTATGGAAAGGATTTGGTGCAGAAGACAACTCCTGGGAGCCCACTGCTCAAGTCCATGCTCCAGTACTGATAAGATGCTTTTATCATCTATTTCCTTACAAACCGAAATGTTGTACTCCAGGAAGGAGGAGCCCTAGAGGAGGGGATGCTATCATGGTCCTACTGTGACTTGGGAGCTGCGCTACTGATGCACTTAGGGGGAGTCAGCTGTCTGGCAGGAACATTGCGGGACCAACAGGCCTTGCCGCCAGCATATCTGTGATGATGTCAGATGCCTTCGGGAGTGGGGATTTAACCCCACCATGCCTAGACACAGATGCTCTTTTGTCGAAGTTGCTCCATTGCCTTCAGCTTCCAGTGAGTCCTGAGATGACATTCCTGCTCCTGTTTCACTGGATTTCAGTCCATCTATGTAGTCTATGTGAGTGGGTTCCATCTACGTTGTTCCAGCAGCCTTGTGCTTCATTGTGTGTGTGGGTTCCAGCAGCCTTAAGTTTCATTGTATGTGTAGGTTCCAGTAGTCTTGTGCTTCATTGTGTGTGTGGGTTCCAGGAGCCTTATGCTTCATTGTGTGTGTGGGTTCCAGGAGCCTTATGCTTCATTGTGTGTGTGGGTTCCAGGAGCCTTATGCTTCATTGTGTGTGTGGGTTCTAGCAGCCTTGTGCTTCATTGTGTGTGTAGGTTCCAGAGACGCCACCAGCTTCAGTGTATCACCGTATTCAAGTCACTGAGACTCTGCTTGCCTAGCCTACTCTGGCCTTGATTCTGCTTCCGACTTTAACCTTTGTGGGCCTGTTCGTGTTTGTTACCAAGATTCAATCTATCGTAGACTTTCACTGTGTACCAAGGCCTCACTACTCTGAAACTGTCATGACTGTGGTCATGATTCCTCTTTTACTCACCTTACTTCCTGATGCTCAGCTTCCAAGATGGCTCCTGTCTGTCCAGCTTCCAAGATGGTTCCTGTCTGTCTTTCCTGTGTGCTCACTTCCTGTGTGTTCCAAGCCTCTTTGGTGTCAGTGTGTTCCCTGCTCCTGTCCTGCAGTAGGTGACATCAGTGAGAGTCTTTATAAGGAAGTGGTGTACTTGCATTCAGGGCCTTTGCATTGCCAAGGGTCGTCAGGTTAGTCGGTGTGCTGTTGCACGGTTTTCCTAGCCTTGTTCTGTGGGCTTTTGCCCTTCTGCTTTGTCTTGCTCCTGTCTGTGGGCTCTCAGCCCTTCTATTTTGCCTTGTTCACTGTCTGTGTCCCTGTTTGTGGCTGCCTTGCAGCCTTCAGCCTTGGTTCTTGTGCCTGTGCCTATGTGTTTCTGTTTGTGGCTGCTTGGCAGCCTTCAAGTCTTGGTTCTGTTCTGCTGCCTGTGTGTGGAGCTCTGGTCTGTCATTCTGCGTGTCTGCAGTAGCCAGCATTGTCTCTAATTAGCTCTCTGCTGTACAGGTGGTCTGCTCCTGTTCTACCCTGTCTGCTTTCAGTTTTCTTCCCTCTGTTTGGAACCCCTGCTTCTGCCAAGCTTGTGTGAATATCCTAAACCCCTGCTCCTGCCAAGCTTGTGTGAATATCCAGAACCCTGCTCCTGCCAAGTTTGTAAGTATATCCTGAACCATGCGCCTGCCAAGCTTGTATATATATTCTGAACCCTGCTTCTGCCTAGCTTGTGTGTACATCCTGAACCCTGCTTCTGCCTAGCTTGTGTGTACATCCTGAACCCTGCTTCTGCCTAGCTTGTGTGTACATCCTGAACCCTGCTTCTGCCTAGCTTGTGTGTACATCCTGAACCCTGCTTCTGCCTAGCTTGTGTGTACGCTCTGTCTGCCTAGTCTCTGTGAATCCTGATTCCAGCCCAGCTCCATCCTGTAAGTACTGCAGGCCGCCCGCACCCAGGGGCTCAACCTCTGGGGAACGGCGGTCAGCGCAGGAGAAACCCGGAGCTGCTCCAGTCCTGTTTGCCTCCTGTTATCCCAGTCCTGTGGTTCCAGCATTGTCTGCCTACAGCCGCAATTCCAGTCCTGTCATTCTGGCCAAGTCCATTCCAGATTCCAGCTCCAGCCTTGCTTGTTTGCCCAGTCCCAGCTGGGGGTCTTGCCTGCCGCTGCCGCTCCTCAGCAGTGGTCCAAGGGCTCACATTCTAGTGACTGTTTGTTTTGACCTGAGACCGTGACAGAAACATAACAGCCTGTATGCCGTGTAGATTTTGTAGCTTATAGCATAAAAGTGTGAGGTGTATCCCATCTCTCTGTCAAAAGGTTGACAACCTTTTGACAGAGAAAAACCCAACACCTTCCTTGCTCCATGGCCCTCTCTTGCCTCACCCCAGGCTTCATTCCAAGTCCCTTGCCATACCTATTGTTGCATCCTTTTCTTGCCCTGCCCCTCTACAACCAACTGTCCCCACTAGGGTTACCATCTCAGAAGAAAAAATGACACATACATATGTTCTGATTATTTTGCAAATCCTATCTGATGTTATGACAAACTAAAATTATATTAAAGATTTGATGACCCTTCAATAAGGCCAACACACAATCCATCCACTGAAAGACACTATCAGGCTTATTTTCGAAAGAGAAGAGCGCCCATCTTCCGACACAAATCGGGAGATGGGCGTCCTTCTCTCAGGGTCACCCAAATTGGCATAATCGAAAGCCGATTTTGGGCATCCTCAACTGCTTTCCGTCGTGGGGACCACCAAAGTTCGTGGGGGCATGTCGGCACCGTAGCAAAGGCGGGACTGGGGCGTCATTAAGAGATGGGCGTCCTTGGCAGATAATGGAAAAAAGAAGGGCATCCCTGATGAGCAGTTGGTCCATTTTTTCTTGCAGCCAAGCCTCAAAAAGGTGCCCGAACTGACCAGATGACCACTGGAGGGAATCGGGGATGACCTCCCCTTACTCCCCCAGTGGTCACCAACCCCCTCCCACCCTAAAAAAAAACTTAATTTTTTTTTTGCCAGCCTCAAATGTCATACCCAGCTCCATCACAGCAATATGCAGGTCCCTGGAGCAGTTTTAGTGGGTGCAGTGCACTTCAGCCAGGTGGACCCAGGCCCATCTCCCCCACCTGTTACACTTGTGGTAAATGTGAGCCCTCCAAAACCCACCCGAAACCCACTGTACCCACATGTAGGTGCCCCCCTTCACCCCTTAGGGCTATGGTAGTGGTGTACAGTTGTGGGTAGTGGGTTTTGGGGGGCTCAGCACCCAGGGTAGGGGAACTATGCACCTGGGAGCAATTTCTGAAGTCCACTGCATTGCCTCCTAGGGTGCCCGGTTGGTGTCCTGGCATGTCAGGGGGACCAGTGCACTATGAATTCTGACTCCTCCCATGACTAAATGGCTTGGATTTGGTCGTTTTTGAGATAGACGTCCTCGGTTTCCATATGACCGAAAACCGGGGATGACCCTCTCAACATTTAGGTTGACCATCTCTAAGGTCGACCTAAATGTTGAGATTTTGGCGTCCCCGACCGTATTATCAAAACGAAAGATGGAGGCCCATCTTGTTTCGATAATGCGGGTTTCCCCGCCCCTTCGCGGGGCCGTCCTGCGAGGACGCCCTCATGAAAACATGGGCGCCCCGTTCAATGATTCCCCTCCATGTACAAACACCTTGCCATACCATAATAAGACTATCTCCCAAGACTAAAAGAGCAGCAACCTTATCCATGAAATGGCAGCACTGTAAATATTATACCAGGTCCTAAAACACCAATAGACCATCTATTGAGAAAATGGAACAAATGGGATTGCTACAGATCTCAACACGGAAACTGCATGCAAGCAGAATACTGCACCTTGGTCACAGACAGATCCTCAGCAAACAAAGGACCACAAATCAATAACAGACATATGAAGGCAAAAAACTGAACTGGAAACCTCAAGAAGTCATGCTTGCATATACAGCAATACTAGAGACAGAAAAACTGCAATGGAAGATATTAGAGATACACATTTCCCAAATCTGACACAATCCAAATGATAAATTCAAAAGAAAATACTTTATTTTTATTTTTGTAGTCTGAGCATTTTTTTCATTCAATTTGGTCTGTGTCTCTTCTGCTTTTCTCAGTTTTTCTGTTCTGCTTTTCCAGTTTTTCCTGATTATTTGAATTTGTTTTCTCTCCATGTCCACTATCCATCTTCTCTCTGTGTCCCTATCTGTCCTGTCCTGCATCTCTCCTCTGTGTCCGTTTCTATCCTCTCATGTTCAGCATCTATCCTTTTAATATCCCTATCCTCCCTTCTGTGTCCCTATTCTTTCCCCTGTGATTAGCATTGCCCCTCTGTGTCTTTATCCCACTCCTTCTCCAGCCTTGCTCCGCTTTGTCCCTGTCTTTATGATTACTGTAGATCCAGCATCTCTTCTCTGTGCCCTGTTTCCACAAGGGTGGGACATCAGAAAGGAAAGGACCCAATGTTAGTGTTATCACCCCTCTTGGCTGGACTGTAGTGATGTGCTCCCAGATACCTGATGTTTGTAGTCGTGGCGAATATTCAGGGAACACACACTCACAGCCGAGGGAGTGGAACAAATAAACTAACCTCGTCCTTTACTCTCAAAGAATAAAGGAGGAAAAGAAGCTAAATTTAGGATTTGTTCCTGAACTGGAAGAACTACACCTTCAGATTTGCAAATTATCTTTTTCTTTATTGAATACAAATGCAAGCAAATTTTCATTGCAATAAACTCAAATTCACAATTACTGTGAAGCTTAATAGAATTGCAATAACATATTCAACATTCAAATGTAGTTTTACATGTATACCCTTAACTTTTTCTGTTTCTTTCAACAAAATCACCTAAAAAGGCAGAAAAGAACCTTTTCAGATAAATATTTAAATTGTCTTTTTATCAAAATCAGATATTTGTTTTTATTCTCTTTCCTTGCTATTGATGTCAAAATTTGAGTCTTTATAGGTATTATGGATGTTTGTGCTAGGATCTCACTTGAACCCAGAGCACTTAAGCATGTCAGGAAAACATGGATTTTTTTATATTTTATGTTGTTCTGTTCTTTAGTTTTCTCTTAAAATGTTGTAAACCAAAAAAAAAACGTATATGTTCTTCAACACCCTTTGCAAATGTCACTTAGCTGTGGTTGAATTTATTTAGGTGAGGTCTTTCTTGCGTTGGAGTTCAGCCGGAACCCTTCAGAGGATAATTCACCGATCTCTTCTCCCTAAATCTCACTTATAAAGAAAATAATCAGGGAAGAAAAACTTTACAACTCCCTGGCTTTTTCAGGCGCTGACTCCTCTCTGGTGACAATTAATCAGTTCTCAATACTGTGGCCACACTCTCTAATTGAAATAAAATAAGTTAAAGGAGGACTCACTTCACAGCCTATTTCTCACTGTAAATTCCCTATTCTATAAGGCGGCCGGAAGCTTTTACACTCCATTCAGGGATCTTACACAGTAACACATCCCATATTCAAATTTCATCTCACAGACTTCACATATAAACATAACATTTCCCTGCACAGCTATCAGATCAATCTGGAGAATATAGCATACTCATACAAAAACAGTGCTGGATTTTCTTTAATCTGCAGTCTGATTCCAAACCCTGTACTGAACTCAGAACTCTCACCAACAACACACCTTTCCCACAGACACAGCTTAATGGCTTCTTTCTTCAAATCACAGATTCACCTCTGTCCTTCCCCTGTGTCAGAGTTAAAATCCTTACACACTTTTTCCTGACACCCTTATAGTTTCTTTCACTTAGTATAACTACCAGCAGAAATCACAGTCTCTCAGAACCTGAGTCTCAACTGTTTTCCCCTATTCTAAAAAGAGTAGGCAGCCATGTGTCCACTTAATACCTGAGCATACAGACTCTCATTCCACCTTCCTTGACCTTAAATTCCCTTAGAACTTAACCATTCCATTCACTGCATGCAGGGACATACCTCTGTTTCACTCCAAACCAAACTAAATTTGGTTTAAAATTTCTCACAGCTTTCTATAAGTACAACTCTCTCTCACCCAGAACACATCAGATTTCCCCACATGTATTCAGCAATACAACCATAAGAAAGGCAGTCTGTTTATTTTAGTACTCACTTTTAAGCTCAAATCATCTCATTCTCAGCACCAAAGCTCACCTTCACTCACTTTCAATATTAAAGTACCCTTTTTCAATATCACATTTCACTTTAAACTCATAAAATATACTTTTATTCCTCTTACATTATACAGACTCACAACATACATTTTTTCTTTCTCACTCCATGTTCACAGCCCTTCTCTTCAGCTCACCCAGTCTCCCTGGTAACTCACCCCCCCCCCCCCCACCCCTAGAAGATCTGACATCACTCAACCAATCAGCTTGTCAGAGAAAGACAGTTTTTTTTCTCTGATCTGTTTAGAATCTCCCTCTCCCATAGAAGTTACTGCAAAACTTACTACACAGAGAATTTCAAAGTTAATTTTAACCTGACCTGTACCCAAAACAGTAAGGAACATTTTATAGTACAATCCCCCCTTAATCATGGGTTATTTCTTGAAAAATAAAATCACATTTAAGAAACATCTCACACTTTCTTCAGCTAACTCTATTAACAATTCCCAAACTAAACTTTAAACCTTTTCCAGCCAGCAACATTCACCAAAACCCTGGAACAGCCCCCCCAGAGCCCCAGGAAAAAAACATTTAATATATGTTACCATATATTACATTAGCTGGTACAGACTGCCTTAATCGCTGCTGGTGATCAAGGCAAGTTTGGAAGACTTACGTGGGGGTGGGATGGAGGGAGAGATGCTGGATGGGGGGTAGTGAGGGAGAGATTCTGGGCACATGGGGGGGGGGACATTGCTTTTAAATTTGGGAAAGGTAGACTTAGAGGTAAATAGGTTATCTCACTGTTTTTATTTTAAGTTACTCTACTTATTTAGCAAAGGCATTTTAATGAATTTAGGGTTTTCTTTGTTTAACATTTAAATTCTCTATTACAGTTTCATAGGCTAGCAGATAAGGGACTATTCTAGAGTTTACCATAGCATCAGTGTAGAGCAGAACTGATAGTTCTGATAGAACTGTCAGGAAACTCCAATATAGAGTTTTAATTTTAGTTTTAACTTCAGTTTTGCAGTACAGTTCAGATAAGAAATACAGAGCTGATAGTCACAGAAAATCCAAGTTTAGAGATTTAACTCTAGTTTTGCAGTACAGCTTAGTTTCCATAAAATAATACCCTTTCCCCTATAGTTTTAAAACATTAAAACTTGAACTTTATGCCACAGCCTACAACATTAACAGCCTCTAGAAGGCACAGCAGTGCCTAAATTAGTTTTTAATCCCACCCACCCCTAGCACAACTCTTCATTTATAGTCAGTTATTCTAATTAGGATAACAAGGGAGGAGTCCTCTTTCATAGTTTCAATTAAATTTCATTGCTTTCTAAGAAGAAACCACTAAATAAATCACACAATTTACCATATAAGCTAAAGACTTATTTATACTAGACTAATATCCTCAGTACCTTAGCAAGTTTTAAATTATTGGAAAACTCAAAAATACTAAGATGGAGACTGCAGTCCAGCAGCAAGAAGGGTGCTATCCAGTCTTTTGCATTGAGTGTCACATGTATGATTAACTCCCAGTTGGTGAGAGGTTATATATGTGTGCCCAATGCAAAGAGTTCATAGATCTCAGAGAATGGGTCCTTTCGCTTGAAGCTAGAGTAGCAGATTTAGAGAAGATGAGGGAGACAGAGAGGTACATAGAGGAGACCTACAAGGAATTGTAGAGAAGTCCTACCTCCAGTATGGCAGCCCCTGTGCTGCCATGGAGGAGGTAGGTCTCGTAGAAGGAGAGCATCACCCTGTGAAGTAGGAAGTATTCCTGTAGCCAGGACCTGCCCACCAGGGAATGCACTATCCTCTCGGACTGAGGATATGTCTCTAAGAACCTTTGCAGAAACAAACAGGAGACAGTCTACTGCAGAAGCAGAACAGACAACCAGACTGCAGCAATGATCCAAGGAAGGACAAACACTGCAAGAGTTTATCCAAATGTCAACTTTAATGGAAACAGGACCCAACCTGGCCAAGTTTTGGAAAAACCTTCTTCAGGGGTCACATAGGTTTCCACAATACATTCACAGATTCAATGCATGTACTGCAATACCTGCATAGAAAAAGCTCTGGTCCATTTCCAAAAGTCCATAACCATCAGTGTTTGTCCTTCCTTGGATCGCTGCTTCTGTTTGATTGTCTCTCCAAGAACTTTTGCCCAGGTGGAAAGGGTTAGGACAGCTGTTGTAATTGGTGATTCAGTCATTAGGCATGTAGATAGCTGGGTGGCTGGTGGATGTGAAGATTGCCTGGTCACTTCCCTGCCTGGTGAGAAGGTAGCAGACTTCAAGCATCACCTAGACAGGATCTTAGATAGTACTGCGGACAGGCTGGCTGTCTTGGTACATGTGGGTACCAAATAGCACAGGAAAATGTGGGAGGGAGGTTCTGGAAGCAAAATTTAGGCTTCTAGGTAGAAAGTTGAAGCCTAGATCCTCCAGGGTAGCATTTTCAGAAATGCTCCCCATTCCACACGCAGGACCCATAAGGCAGGCAGAGCTCCAAAGTCTCAATGCATGGTTAATACGATGGTGCTGGGATGAGGGATTTAAATTTGTTAGGAACTGGACAACATTCTGGGAAAGAAGGAGACTGTTCCAAAAGGATGGGCTCCATCTTAATTGGGATGGAACCAGGCTGCTGGTGCTAACTTTCAAAAAGGAGATAGAGCAGCTTTTAAACTAGAATGGAGGACGGGGATGCTGACAGTCACCCAAGAGCACATGGTTCGGTGTGGAGTATCCTTGAAGGATACTATTGAAATAGGCAGATGTGCTTAATAAAAAAGCAGGATAAAGGATGCACATTATTCCCACTAACTTCTAAGCAACTTGTAGATCCAGGGGAAAAACACAATTTGAAGTGCCTATATACAAATTCTAGAAGCATAAAAAATAAGATGGGAGAGTTAGAGTATACAACACTAAGGACCCTGTTTACTAAGCAGCGTTATAGGCGCGTTAATGTTTTAAACGCGCGTTAACCATGTACGTACCTACAATTTCCTTGTCACTTGCAGCAGATGAATCCAGGAACTAGTGGGTTAAGTTTGCCTACCAACAGGTAGAGATAGAGATAAACTAAAGGCAGTGATGTCAGACAGCCAGCTCCTTCCTCAGTTAGTATGTCTCTATCTCAGCAGGTGGTGGACGGCTTTCTCTTCAGCTCTTGGGCCCAAGGCCTCTGAGGGTGCTCCTGGGCTGGTGGCCAGTTTGAGCCAGGGGTGGCGGACTGGTGGTGTCCCCTTTGGCAGCATACGCAATTGCTGGGTCCCTGCTGCACCTCAAATTCCCTCTGAACAGGCTTTTGCTGTTCCTTTCCTTCCCTGTTTGTTTCTGCCTTCTCACTAAAAATAAATAAATAAATAAATAAATAAAAAGAGAACCATAGAATTTGTTTAAAAGAGAAACAGAAGCACAGGGAAGTGTGTTTTTGCTGAGAGCAGGTTTGTGTTACTGCTGTCCGAGTCCTGTTTTCTGTTGCCTGCTTGTCTGAGCCTGCCTCGAAGTGGAGTCGAGGAGTTTTTTTCTTTGGCTCAGCTGTCAGTTCCCGCGCTTTCCCAGTCCGGGGTAAGTCCTGCTGGGTTCCTGTTCAGGGGCGGGCGATGGCAGCGGAGGTGGTAAAACGCTGTTCCCGATGTGGGAAACGGCGTTCAGCAGTGGGCCTTTGCAGCATGTGGTGCGCTGATTTTGCGGTACTCGACGGAGCAGTGCCCCCCCCCCCCCCGAGAGCGTGCTTTCCCACCCGGAGCCTGGCGATTCTCGCGCCATTTTGCGATCGGTCGCGGAGCCGGCTCCTGTAGCCGTTTTGGGCAAAGTTTCTTCTCCGCTGGTAGGGGAGTCGGGGGGGGGGGGGGGCTGTCAGACACTGTGGGCGGTGGTGCAGGTGCCATGGCTGCGACCTCCTCCGTTGCGGGGGAGGGGTTT
This sequence comes from Microcaecilia unicolor, assembly GCF_901765095.1. NCBI lineage: Eukaryota > Metazoa > Chordata > Amphibia > Gymnophiona > Siphonopidae > Microcaecilia > Microcaecilia unicolor. The sequence goes on along the minus strand of NC_044040.1, from coordinate 95,732,886 downwards.
TCGCCAGAGTTTATTTTGCTACTCCATCAGGCGTTTTTGTTGAAAAGGGCCTTGCCCCCCCTCACGTGGCTGCAACAGCTTCGGCCTTTGATTTTCTCAGGGGGTCTGGGGGTAACCAAGAGATTTTGGGTTTTTCCCGAGGATTTCTCCTCCCTTAAAAATCCTAGGCTTTCTTTGGGGTCTGAGGAGGGGGTCCTGCATATGGTCGCCTGCAGCTTCCTCCATGGTGGCTCTCTCAGAGCAGACGGGGGTAGAGGACATGGAGGATGGTGTCCTCACTGACCAACCGGAGGACTCTTCCGCCTTGAGGATTTTCCATAAGGAGGAGTTGTCCTCCTTTATCTGTCAGGTGCTGGAAGCCCTGAATATAGAGGACCCTGAGGTTGCGACTTCTCAGGCAGTCAACCCCAAGATGGCTAGTACCAAACGACCTTCTAAGGACTTTCTGGTACATGAAGCTATTGAAGAGTTGATTTCGGCCCAGTGGGCGGATCCAGATGGGGGGATGAAAGTAGCCAGGGCTATGGCCAGGCTGTATCCGGCTTCAGTGGACCGTTTAGAGCAGTTTGCTCTACCTAGGTTGGATGCCCTGGTGACAGCGGTCACTAAGAAGACTACTCTTCCAGTGGAAGGTGGTGTGGCACTTAAGGATATGCAAGACAGACAGCTAGAGGCCTCTTTAAAATGTGCCTTTGAGGTGGCCGCTTTGACACTTCAAGCTTCTGTTTGTAGTTCTTATGTGGCTAGAGCTTGTCTCAGTTGGCTACATTCTGTCATGGATTCGATTTTGGAGTTTGATATGCCGGGAACTCCTCAGATGTCACTGATGGATATTGGGCTGGTGTACTTGGTGGATGCCTTGTATGATTTGGTCCGTGCTTCGGCCATACTCATGGCCTTGACCGTTTTCTCTTGGCGTCTTCTGTGGCTCCATCATTGGGCCATAGATATGGCATCTAAGCAACAGCTCATTAAATTGCCTGTCCGAGGGAAATTGCTTTGTGGGGAAGACCTAGAAAGGAGCCTCGAGGTCACATTTCAGAGAGACGAGCCGGTATCGCCAGGGGCGGTCCAACACAGCCTTTCAGCGTCCTCGTTTTGGGCAGCGTTCTTCCTTTCACAACAAGAAGCATCCGGCTGGATCCCCCTCTCATCAGGGGGCTCCTTCTTGGGCCTCCCAATGATGGGGCGCAGGTCCACTTGGGAGGAGAGCAGACCGATGGTTGGCTTTCCCTGTTTCTTCCAGAGTGGGCCAGAATTACTTCGGATCAGTGGGTCTTCGATGTGGTGTGAGAAGCTAGAATTCTTCTCTCCTGTAACAGACTTTTTTCTGGAGTCCCGCTGTGTATCGCGGGCCAAGAGGACAGCGGTTCTGCAGTGTTCACGAGACCTGCTAAGGATAGGGGCTATCGTGCCTGTTCCTCCTCTCGAAAGGCGCACAGGTCGGTACTCCATCTTCTTTGTGGTTCCAAAGAAGGGAGGGGCTTTTCGGCCTATTCTTAATCTCAGAAAAGTAAACCAGTTTTTGCAGGTTCTTCACTTCCACATGGAGACATTGAGGGCAGTTATTGCTGCTATTCAACCAGGCAAGTTTTTGACGGCCCTCGATTTGAGGGAAGCTTACCTGCACATTCTCATTTGGCAGCCCCATCAGAGATTTCTCAGATTTGCGGTGCTGGGTCAGCACTTCCAGTTTCGGGCTCTTCCTTTCAGAATGGCCACTGCCCCACGCACTTTTTCCAAGGTCATGGTGGTGGTGACGGCGTTCCTGCGGAAGGAGGGGATTCGAGTGCATGCATATCTTGATGACTGGCTGATTTGGGTGACTACAGCAGGGGAGAGTCGAGTGGTCACCGACCGAGTGATTGTGGTGTTGCAATCCTTAGGTTGGGTGGTCAATATGGACAAGAGTCATCTGGTTCCTACTCAGAGTCTGGAGTATCTTGGAGTACAATTCGATACGAAGCGGGGGAAGGTGTTTCTCCCCGAGGAACGAAGGATCAAATTGCTTTCTCAGGTACGGACCACGGACCTTATTGAGTCGTCGCGCTCCCTGAGTGTGGGACTATGTTCAGCTCCTCGGTTCCATGACGGCGACCTTGGAGATCATTCCATGGGCAACGGATCACATGCGGCCTCTTCAGAATTTCCTTTTGAGCAGATGGTCGCCGACATCGCTGGATTATCAACGACGCCTTCCTTGGTCAAGCCGGGCCAGGGACAGTCTCGCGTGGTGGCTCCGGTCAGCCAATTTGCAGAAGGGTGTTTCTCTGGTGTCTCCCAATTGGGTGGTAGTTGTGACGGATGCCAGCCTTATGGGCTGGGGAGCCCATTGTCTTCATTAAGTAGCCCAGGGATCGTGGACCCCTCTGGAAGTGACTTGGCTGATAAATCGTCTGGAGTTGCGAGCAGTCATGAATGTGCTGCGGAGTTTTCAGGACCTTCTGCAGGGGCAGGCAGTTTGTGTATTCTCGGACAACACCACGACGGTGGCCTACATCAATCGGCAGGGGGGCACTCACAGTCTTCCCTTGGCAGTGGAAGCATATCATCTTCTAGTATGGGCGGAAGTGCATGTTCAGAGTCTGTCAGCAGTGCACATTGCGGGTCAAGACAATGTTCAAGCGGATTTTCTCAGCCGGACTCTTTTGGATGCAGCGGGAATAGATGCTGTCGGACTCGGCTTTTCGGCTGATCTGTCGACGTTGGGGAAGACCAGTAATGGATCTCATGGCCATGGCTTGCAATGCCAAAGTTCCCCAGTTCTTCAGCCGCAAACGGCAGCCAGGATCCGCAGGATTGGACGCTGTTCTCCAGCCATGGCCGGAACAACAGCTACTGTATGTTTTTCCTCCATGGTCTCTGATAGGGAGAGTTCTTTGCCGCATAGGGCGGCATCGGAGCCGGTCATTCTAGTGGCCCCCAAACTGGCCCCGACAGCTGTGGTATGCGGATCTCGTTCGAGCGCTCTCAGAGCCACCATTGCGACTTCCGGTGACTCCTGATCTGCTGCATCAAGGGCCAGTTCATATAGAAAATCCCTCCCGCTTTGGTCTTATGGCCTGGCTATTGAGAGGCGGCAGCTGAGGAAGAAGGGATTTTCAGGACCAGTCATTGCCACTCTTTTGGGGGCACAGAAGCAGTCTACTTCAGCAGCGTACGCGAGTGTGGAAAGCTTTCTCTGCATGGTGTGCTTTGCGTGCTGAATCGCCTTTTCGGGCGGACATTCCGGTTATTCTGGAGTTCCTTCAGGATGGTCTTCAAAAGGGATTGGCATATAATTCCCTTCGAGTGTAGGTGGCCGCGCTAGCTTGTTTTAGGGGCAAACTGGACGGTTCCTCTTTAGCAGCTTACTCTGCTGTTGTCAGTTTCCTACGCGGGACTCTTCGGCCTCCTCTGCGGCAGCCGTGCCCGGCGTGGCATTTGAATGTGGTACTGCGAATCCTCCAGGCCCCACCGTTTGAGCCATTGAATAAGGTTTCTGAGAGGGATCTAACACTTAAGACAGTGTTTTTGGTTGCCATTGCTTCAGCTAGGAGGATTTCTGAAATTCAGGCTTTGTCTTCCAGAGATCCTTTTTTGCAGTTTTCTGAAGCAGGGGTGTCGATTCGGATGGTGCCGTCGTTTCTACCTAAAGTGGTTTTGGCTTTCCATGTCAATCAGGTGGTTTATCTTCCGTCTTTTCGAAGAGAGGATTATCCTGGGGAGTTTGCCTCGCTACGTTTCCTGGATGTGCGGAGAGCCTTGTTTCGGTACTTGCAGATCTCTAATGAGTTTCGACACTCGGATCATCTCTTTGTGCTCTTGTCGGGATTGAAAAGAGGTGAGGCGGCTTCTAAGGCTTCCATTGCTCGCTGGATTAGGGAAGCCATTGAAGCGGCGTATCTTCTACAAGGGCGGGTGTCTCCAGTGGCCCTGAAGGCGCATTCTACTCGGGCACAGGCGGCTTCTTGGGCGGAGGCGTCGGCCTTATCTCTGGAAGAGATTTGTCGGGCGGCTACTTGGGCGTCCCGTTGTACTTTTGTGAAGCATTACAGGCTAGACATGTCTGCTCGGGAGGATGTGAGTTTTGGGGCGGGAGTGTTGGCGCGGGGAACGTCGGCTTCCCATCCTACTTAAGGAATGCTTTGGTACATCCCACTAGTTCCTGGAGTCATCTGCTGCAAGTGACAAGGAAGGTAAAATTATGCCTTACCTGATAATTTTCTTTCCTTTAACACAGCAGATGAATCCAGGATTCCTCCCTAGTTTAGCCGACGTGTTTTTCATTTTCCGCGCAGTGTGGCTATTTTTCCTTCCGGGTTCTCTTTTGCAGAGTTCAGACAGATATGGGAACATGGAAAGGATTCCGATTTCTGGATCAAGTGGCAGTTATTTCGAAGTTCTTATTTGGTTCTCTGTTTTTCATAGTGAGGATGGTCTCTGGTTGTTATTGGTTTCATATTTTTGGCTTTGGCAAATGCTTACGAATGACATACTAACACCACCAGTCCGCCACCCCCGGCTCAAACTGGCCACCGGCCCAGGAGCACCCTCAGAGGCCTTGGGCCCAGGAGCTGAAGAGAAAGCCATCCCCCACCTGCTGAGATAGAGACATACTAACTGAGGAAGGAGCTGGCTGTCTGACATCACTGCCTTTAGTTTGTTTATCTCTATCTCCACCTGCTGGTAGGCGGACTTAACCCACTAGTTCCTGGATTCATCTGCTGCGTTAAAGGAAAGAAAATTATCAGGTAAGACATAATTTTACCATCCCTATAGGCGCCTACATGGTTAACGCACACGCTAAGTGTAGGCACGCTAAAAACACTAACACACTTTAGTAAACAGGGCCCTAAATGATGAAGTAGATACGCATCTCATACAGGGCCGGTCTTAGAAAGTTCGGGGCCCTGCCCCTGCCCTAGCCCCGCCCCCACCACAGCTCCACCCCATTGATAAGATTATTCAATTTTTAGAAAATTTTTTATTTATGAAATTTCAAATAAAGACAAATGAAGCTAAACTTGTACAGAAAAACTGATTGAAATAATAAGCACAATGCTATCATGAACCCCCCCCCCCCCCCCGAAATTATTCAGTTCAAGTCCACTACAATTAGTAGTTCCAATTCTCATAACCACGGGGGGTCAGAGGTGCGGACACACAATCTCTCCACTGCAAAACACTATACACAAACTTGTGCAAAAACACACTCGTAACCTTACCAAACCATAACAGCACTAATTCCAAGGATAGGATGAGCTACAACCTTATGCGTGGAAAGGCAGAACTGTAATTACACCAGGCTCTAAAACACCAATACACTACCTCGTGAAAAAAACAAAACAAAAAGGACTGCAAATACCACACGCTAGCAGGATACTGCACCTTGATCACACATGAAAAACACATGACACAAAAGATATGAAGGCAAAATACTGAACTGGAAAGTTACCTCAAGAAGTCAGACTCAGCATGCAGCAATACTAGAAAAATTGAAACTTACATGCAAAATATCACAGATGCACATTTCCAAAAGGTGACATATTCCAATTAATAAATTCTGAATAAAATACTTTTTTCTAGCTTTGTTGTTTGATCATTTAGTTTTTCTATTCGCTTTGGTCCCAGTGTCTTCTGTTTTATGCAGTGTCTTCTTTCCATTTGATATTTTTTTCTCTCACCATGTCCACCATCCTCCTGTGTCCTGTCTACCATCTGTAGCCCTGTCCCTATCCTTTCTCCAGTTTCTGCATCTGCCTTCAAAGTGTTCCGATCCAGCCCTTAAATTCAGCAATTTCCCCTCCATCCATATGCAGCATTTCTCCTCACTCCCCTCCATCCATGTGCATCTACTTTCCTCCCCTCCCTTACATCCATGTCCAGCATTTCTCCTCTCTCCCTTCCCCTCCATCCATGTGCATCTCCTTCCTTTGTCTTTCCTTCCCTCCATTCCTGCCCAACATTTCTCCTCTTTCCCTTGCCCTCTCCTCCATGTCAAGCAAGTTCTCCTCTCTCCCTGGGCCCTGCCCTCCCATCCATGTCCATCCTTGTCCATCGATGCTCCTCTCTCCCCTTCCCTCCATCCATCCATCCATATCTGGCAATTCTCCTCTCCCCTGCCCTCCCCTCCAGCAATTTCTCCTCTCTCCCTGGGCCCTGCCCTCCATCCATGTCCATCGATGCTCGTCTCTCCCCTGCCCCCCTCCATCTATCCATATTCAGCAATTCTTTTACCTCCCCTCCATGTCCAGCAATTAGTTCTCTCTCCCTGGGCACTGCCCTCCCATCCATGTCCATCCTTGTCAATGCTCCTTTCTCCCCATCCCTCCCACTCCCATGTTCACCTGCCCGCTCTCTTCTACTTCAACTATTTAAATTTACCTCGCTCCACCTCCGACGTCTGCGCAGCGTCAGTGAAAGCGCTGCCTGTCTGACTTCTCTCCATCAGCCTTCCCTTCACTCGTTCATTCCCTCAGTGCCCCGCCTTCTTCTGACGTCATTTCCTCGAGGGTGGGACACAGAGGGAACAAACAAGCGAAGGGAAGGCTGGTGGAGAGACATCAGACAGGCAGCGCTTTCACTGACGCTGCGCAGACAGAGGCAGAGCAAGGTAAATTTAAAGCACCAGGGGTGGAGCGGAGGAGGCTCAGGCTGACTGAGGCGCACCGCGTGGGGCCCCCTTAAGGGCGAGGCCCTATGCGGCCGCCTCGGTCGCCTCAGCCTAAGACCGGCCCTGATCTCATAGACTTGGTGGAAAGAGGGCAATCAATGGGACACTGTATTAACAGGGTACAAATTGTATTGAAATGATAGAAAGGATCAAATTAGGGGGGGGGGGTTGCGCAATATGTTAAAGAGGGAATTGAGTCAAATAAAATAAACATTCCACATGAAACAGATAGCAGTGTGGAATCATTATGGATAGAAATTCCATGTGTGAAGGGAAGGTGTATTCTTGTAGGGCTGTACTACCGTCTGCCGGGGCAGAATGAACAGACAGATGAAGAAATGTTTACAGAAATTAGGAAAGCTGGCAAATTGGGCAACACTATAATAATGGGTGATAACATTAACATTATAACATTAAGAAGTTTAATGGAGATTTATCTGAACAGCAACAGAACATGATGGAACAGAGACTGTGACATCCAAGATAAGTACCAAGTGTATAACTGTTGGCAACAAATATTTTCTCTAGCTCATTCTGTATCCATGAAAGTTTATTTGTTTCTTGTTTAGTAGAAGAATATTGAAATAGTAGTGGAGATTTTTTTATGACTTATGATTATAAAGAGCCCTCTGTGTTTATGAAGGTTTATCTTTCAAATAGGGGTGTCTCTTGTTTTTCTCCACTATATTTTTATTAAATAATAACACAAGACACACCTTGGGATACAGAATATATTGATGTAGAAGTTTTTTGGTTTATGATTTCAATTACCCCAATATTGACTGGATAAATGTTACATCAGGCAATGCCAGAGAGATAAAAATTTCTAGATGTAATAACCGACTGCTTCTTGGAGCAACTGGTCCAGGAACCAAGAAGAGGGGAAGCCATTTTGGATCTGATCATTGGTGGCATACAGGGCAGAGTGCGAGAGGCTGTGGTGTGGGGTCCCCTGGAAAACAGTGATCACAACATGATCAAGTTTCAGCTACTATCTGGGATGAACCCACAAAAGAAATCTACTGTAGCTGCATTTAATTTTTGAAAGGTTGACTATAATAAAATGAGGAAAATGGTTAAAAAGAAGCTACAAGGATTGGCTGCAAAGGTTAGGACACTATCAGGCTCATTTTAAAAAGAGATGGACGTCCAAAAAGTGACAAACGTCGGCATTTGGACGTCCGTCTCACATAAACGTCCAAATCGGTATAATCAAAACCTCATTTTGGACATCTTTCTCCGAACTCCGTCAGTAGGACGTCCAAATCTCAAGGTGGCATATCGGGGGCGTGTTCAAGGCGGGACTTTGGCGTTCCTAAGACTTGGACGTCTTTCAGCCATAATGGACCAAAGCAAAAACGTCCAGCACTAAGACGTTTTGAGCTAGACCTGTTTTTATTACAAATAAGGCACAAAAAGGTGTCCCAAATGACCAGATGACCACTGGAGGGAATCAGGGATGACCTCCCCTTACTCCCCCAGTGGTCACTAACCCCCTCCCACCCACAAAAAGAGTGTTGAAGAACATTACTTGCCAGCCTCAGATGTCATACTCAGGTCCATGACAGCAGCATGCAGGTCCCTGGAGCAGTTTAGTAGTAGGTGCAGTGCACTTCAAACAGGTGGACCCAAGCCCATACCCCCACTACCTGTTCACTTGTGCAGGAAACTGTGAGCCTTCCAAAACCCATCAAAAACCCACTGTACCCACATATAGGTGCCTTTTTCACCCGTAAGGGCTATGGTAGTGGTGTACAGTTGGGGGTAGTGGGTTTTGGGTTTTTGTTTTTTTTTGGGGGGGGGGGGGGGGGGGCTCAGCACACAAGGTAAGGGAGCAATGGTGAGATGTGTACCTGGGAGCATTTTATGAAGTCCAGTGCAGTACCCCCTAGGGTGCCCAATTGCTGTTCTGGAATGTCAGGGGGACCAGTCTACTAAAAATGCTGGCTCCTCCTACGACCCAATGACCTGACTTTGGACATTTTACACTTGGTCGTTTTTTTTTTTTTTTAAATGGCCAAAAATCAAAGACGTCCAAATTGCAAAGAGGGGCATAATCAAACGGCCCAACTTTTCTTGAGGGCGTCCTCGCACGACGTCCCGTGAAGGGGCGGGGAAACCCATATTATCAAAACAAGATGGGACATCCAAATCTCCACATTTAGGTTGACCTTAGAGATGGTTGTCCCTAGAGATGGTCGTCTCCGATTTTTGGCGATAATGGAAACCGAGGACGTCCATCTCAGAAACGACCAAATGCAAGCCCTTTGGTTGTGGGAGGAGCCAGCATTCATAGTGCACTGGTCCCCCTGACATGCCAGGACACCAACCGGGCACCCTAGGGGGCACTGCAGTGGACTTCAGAAAAAGCTCCCAGGTGCATAGCTCCCTTACCTTGTGTGCTTAGCCCCCCCCCCCCAAACCCACTACCCACAACTGTACACCACTACCATAGCCCTTAGGGATGAAGGGGGTCACTTAGAGTTGGGTACAGTGGGTTTCTGGAGGGTTTTGGAGGGCTCACATTTATCACCACAAGTTTAACAGGTAGAGGGGGATGGGCCTGGGTCCGCCTGCCTGACGTGCACTGCACTACCCATTAAAACTGCTCCAGGGACCTGCATACTGCTGTGATGGAGCTGGGTATGATATTTGAGGCTGGCATAGAGGCTGGAAAAATATTTTAATTTTTTTTTAGATTGGGAGGGGGTTAGTGACCACTGGGGGAGTAGGGGGAGGTCATTCCCAATTCCCTCCGGTGGTCATCTGGTCATTTAGGGCACATTTTTGTGGCTTGGTCGTAAAAAAAAGGACCAAGTAAAGTCGCCCAAGTGCTCAGAGACGCCCTTCTTTTTTCCATTATTGGCTGAGGACGCCCATGTGTTAAGCACACCCCAGTCCCACCTTCACTACGCTCCCGACATGCCCCCGGGAACTTTGGTCGTCCCCCGCAAAAGAAAGCAGTTGAGGGCGCCCAAAATTGGCTTTTGATTATGCCAATTTGGGCGACCCTGGGAGAAGGACGCCCATCTCCTGATTTGTGTCGAAAGATGGTCGCCCTTCCCTTTCGAAAATGAGCCCAAAAACGTCCAAATCATAGGACGTCCATGTTATTTTTGAACACAAAAGATGGACGTCCATCTTTTTCGAAAATGACCTTCCCGGTTCGGAATTTGGACATCTTTGTAAAACATCCAAATTCTGACAGACGTTTTGTTCGAAAATGCTCCTCTAAATCAGGCGTGTACGCTATTCAAAAATACCATCTTGGAAGCCCAGACCAAATGCATTCAATGTATTTGCAAAGGTGGAAAGAAGAGAAAACAGCCAGCATGGTTAAAAGATGAAGTGTGAGAGGGTATTACACCCTAAAGTTTATTCTTCAAAGAATGGAAAAAGGACCCAAATGAAGAAAATATGAAGCAACAGAAGAACTGGCAAGTCAGATGCAAAGCATTAATAAATAAGTCTAAAAGTGAATATGAAGAGAAACTTGCTGCAGACACTAAAACTCACAGTAACATCTTTTTCAGGTACATAAGAAGGAGAAAGCCTGCGAGGGAAGCTGTGGGACCGTTAGATCATGAAGGAGCAAAATGGGCACTCAGGGAGGACAAGGCCATTGTGGAGGAACTGAATGAATTCTTTGCTTGGTCTTTACGAAAGAAGATGTAAGAGATCTGCCTGTACCAGAAATGGTTTTCAAGGATGATGCAGAGGAACTGAAAAATCTCGGTGAACCTGGAAGATGTACTGAGCCAAATCAACAAATTAAAGAGTAGTAAATCACATTGACTGGATGGCATACATCCAAGGGTACTCAAAGAACTCAAGCATGAAATTGCTGATCTGCTGTTAGCAATATCTAACTTGTTTTTAAAATCGTCTGTAGTACCTGAAGATTGGAGGGTGATGAATGTGACAACAATTTTTAAAAAGGGTTCCAGGGGTGATCTGGGAAATTACAGACCGGTAATCCTGATGTCAGTGCCGGGCAAAATAGTGGAAACTATTATAAAGAATAACATTACAGAACATATAGACAAACTTGGTTTAATGGGACAGAGTCAGTATAAGTTCAGCCAAGGGAAGTCTTGCTTCACCAATTTGCTTCATTTCTTTGAAGGCATGAATAAACATGCGGATAAAGGTGAGGCGGTTGATGTAGTGTTATCTAGATTTTCAGAAAGCTTTTGATATAGTTCCTCATGAGAGACTCCTGAGAAAATTGAAGAGTCATGGAATAGGAGGCAATGTTCTGGTGTGGATTAAGAATTGGTTTATTTATTTATTTATTTATTTGTGATATTTATATCCCACATTATCCCAAACAAGTTTGAGTTCAATGTGGCTTACAATAAACAGTGTAGAATGCATAACAAAGAATAATGGATAAGAAAGTAATTTGTTGTAAGAATCCAATTTTACAATACAGTATCATAAACATACAGTATCATAAACATACAAGTCTACCACCAACCCACCAGGAAGGCCCATTGTTTCTGGAAAAGGTTCCATTTTAGAACCATTATCAATTTTTGTGGATTTCTTTTTACGGCCTTTTGTACCCATCATTCCGTCATACGTACAAGACACCACTCATATGATCAACATTCTTGAACATTATGATGGACCAATTACAGATACCATCATGGTAACTATGGACATTGAGTCTCTTCACACCAATATTCCTCAACTTGAAGCACTGAACGTAATTGAAGAAACCCTACAAAGAAGGACCACGCATCGCAGAATACCCAATCATTTGATTTTAACGTGCGCAACTATAGCACTTACTAAAAATTATTTTCGATTTAATGATATATATTACCAACAGATCAAAGGCACCGCGATGGGTGCTAGCATGGCACCAGATTTAGCCAACCTGTACGTGGGAAAATTTGAAGAAAAATTTCTCACCAATCATCCTTTTTCACAACATATCAAAATTTATCGACGCTATATAGATGAATATAGATGAATTCTCTGGCAAGGAAATGAGGAAAGTCTTCATTCTTTCCACCATTGGCTCAACAGACAAGATTCAAATCTCAAGTTTACTTTAGAATACAACAACAACAATATCCACTTTCTCGATATTTCAATTACTAAAACGGACTATTTTTTCAAAACCAATATTTACAGAAAACCTACAGACCGCAATATGTTTCTGCACTATTCAAGTTATCACAACCCTAGCTTGAAGAGTAACTTACCTCTCAGTCAATTTCTCCGTCTTCGACGCCTTTGTTCAGATTTTGATGATTTTCATAATCAAGCCAACATTTTGAAAAACAAGTTCACAACCAGGGGCTACCCACAACAACACATCAACAATGGTCTCAACCGAGCCATTGAGAAAGACCGTAAAGAATTACTGGAAACATCGGCAATCAAGAACACACCTGATATAGTGTGCACGTTAAAATACTCCTTTCTAGCCAAACATATTTCACGATCAATCAAGAAACATTGGCACATTTTAGAAGGACTAGAATGTTTTCAAAACAAACAATTGGTTATTGCCTATTCTAGGAATAGAAACCTGAAAGAACATCTCGTGCCCTCTACGTTACCTGATGAGACTATAGATTCAGCACCACTTGGATTTCGGAAATGTGGCCATTGCAGTATTTGTACCCATTGCATTGAAACTACCCATTTCATACATCCTAAAACTAAGAAATCTTTCAAATTAAACCATACATCAGATTGCAATACTTCTTCTGTCATTTACATTGTCATTTGCCCTTGTCCCATGCTATACGTTGGCAAAACCATTAGAGCAATAAAGACCCGTATTATAGAACACAGGAGCTGCATTAAAAGGAAGATTGAGTCTGCTCCTCTTGTGGAACATTGGTATGCAGCAAATCATTCAATTTCAGATCTCAAATTTCTTGTTTTCAAAACCAAGATTAAGAAATGGAGAGGAGGTGACCTGGATAAACTACTGCTACAGGAAGAACAGAAACTTATCTTTGATTTAAATACCCTGGCACCTGATGGATTAAACAATGAAATTGACTTCCGGCCATTTTTATGACGACTCACTTTAATACAGTTGTCCACTTAAATGAATACTCACATAATAACAAGTAACTTTTCTCTATAACATTTCCTCTTTCTTTATTCTTTTATTTTTTATTTTTTAGCTTTTCCACTTTTTTGTCCTTCATTATTATTTTTCACACAGTTTGCATCCTCCTTCATTTTTTTCTTTTATTTTTTTCTTTTTATTTTTTCTTTTTCACCCTTTCATTATTTTCCAGCCAATTCTTTTCCTTTTTAAATAAATAATTTAAATGCAACAACTTCATTTATTTTCTTTCATTGTTTCATACTTATTTTCACTTATACATTATTTTGTCATCATATGTGTCATTTCAATTTTTTTTGTATTTTATTTTTTCATCCATTCATCATATTATTCAATTTTATTTCTTTATTTTTTACTTTTATTTTCATTTTTATTTTCATTTTTTATTTATTATTTATTATTTATTTTTTATTTTTTATTTTTCATTTTAATCCTTATTTTTATTTTTCATTGCTTCTCCGCTTTTCTGTGCCCGTTTTTCGTTTCTCAGCTCTCTTTTCAGTATTTTTCATCCAGTTTTTATTTTCCAGACAGCAGTCTCCGTCATCCTTAATTTAGATAGTGTTTGTTCTTCACATTTTTTCTTTGCTTACGTCACTTCCATCCCAGCGTGATTTTCTACACCTTCTTTATTACACATTTTTGATGTTTTATTTTTCTTTTTTCATTTTGCATTGCTTTTCCGCTTTTTTGTGCCCGTTTTTCGTTCAACAGCCTTTTTTCAGTATTTTTCATCCAGTTTTTACTTTCCAGACAGCAGTCTCCGTCATCCTCAATTCAGATAGTGTTTGTTTTTCATATTTCTTCATTGCTTACGTCACTTCCGTCCTAGCGTGATACTTTTCACATTTTTTCATTACACATTTGTGTTGTTTTATTTTCCCCCTTTTTTGTTCTTCCCACATGATTCTATTTCATTTTTTATTTTATTTTTATTTTCATTTTTCTTCTTAGTATATACGGCACACAACAGTGTGCGTCACTTCCGGGAATGAGTCATCGGCTTCCGTGCATCTCGGCGTTTTTTGTCTTTTGGCGCCTTTTTTCATTCATAATGCTCGCTTTTTTCACTGCACTTTTTTCTGAACCACATCGCGGACAGCGCTAGCTGTGTACCTGACGGTCACTTGTTTCCCAACAAAGTCTTTTTAAAGGTTAGTATCGCTACTCCCTAAAGACTAAGATCGCAATCTTGTGGATTACTTAATGCTTTAATTTTCTGCATTTTCTTCATTGAAATCACGTATAAGCGTCAATTTTTCCATTCTTTCTCTAACACACTTCTTGTTTATGTACCATCATATGATTTTATGTGAAGCTTTGTGTTATTCTTCCAGTTCTCCTACAAATTTGATTGCCTCAGTCCCTTATCCTCTGCATTTTCTATTTTTCAAGTACATTTAGGTGTACACATAACCCTTCATCCTTTTTTTCCAACAGACTATAACGTTACGTTTGAACAACTATCATTGATAGTCTTTGACAATATCTTGTCACAAAGGTCAGTGTCTCTCAACCACATCACATATTTCTTATATCTAATCACCAGGTGTTATTTATTTTTATTTTTATTTTTATTTTCACACTTCACGTTTCATTTCCCTTGACAGAAAATTCCATAAGGTTTTTGCCACGTAGTACAGTATAAGCAAATTTGTTTTAAATGACAATTTCGTTTTATTTGCAATTCATTCATGTTACCTACAACTTCTGATATCTAAATTTGCCATTTTTTACACAACTTCACCTATCGTTATTGCATCCAGTTACTTAAGTGACATTACATTATATATTCTATATTAAATAGTTCTAAATATGTTAGTCATGTATTATGTGGCATATATAATGGCATCAAAGTTTTTTATGTTTTTTTATGTTTTTTATGTTAATATGTCTAAACCTTTTAATTTATCTGTTTTTTAACATATACATATGTTTGTTTAATATTTACTTGTTATTAATTGCTCTATTTTTTGCATTTTTAAGCATGCTTTTTTGCAATCCATTATATCACCATTTCATATACAGTATGTTTTTATGCTTGTATATCTGTATTTTTAAATTTATTTATTTTATTATTTATAAATTTATTTCAGTTATATATATATATTTTATGCATTATTATTCATTGTTTTCCTTTTTTTCATATAAATGTATGTTTTTATAGACTCCTGATGCAGGCCTGACGGCCGAAACACAACGTTGTGTCGAGTCTCCAAATTTATTAATAAAATTATTCATTGTTCCTACATCCTCCAGTCTCTGGCTTCCTTGGTCGCTCTCCCACTTTTTCTGTGACTCCATAGCTATGGATGTTTAACATTTAGAAAATCTAATATGAATGAGAAATTGTATATGAAACAAAGAGAAAGTTAATGGTAAATAGAGTAATAGCCAATTCAGGTAATAATTGGTTGTTCTTTGTGAAGGTTTGTTTGAATAGCAACAATTTGAGGATTTTGCAGAATCTAGTATATTCCTGTATATTATTGGACAGAAAACAGAGGGTAGAGTTAAAAGGTCATTTCTGTCAATGGAGGAGGGTGAATAGTGGAGTGCCGCATGGATCAGTACAGTGGCCGGTGCTATTTAAGATGTTTATAAATGATAAGGAAATCAGAACAATGAAAGAGGTGATCAAAACTATTTAAAGTTGTTAAAACACATGCGACTGTAAAATATTGCAGAAGACCTTAGGAAATTGGAAGACTGGGCATCCCAGGCCAAAGTGTCGGCCTGCTTATCCGACATTGCTGCCTGGATGACCAACCGCCACCTGAAACTGAACATGGCCAAGACCGAGCTTATTGTCTTTCCACCCAAACCCACTTCTCCTCTCCCTCCACTCTCTATCTCAGTTGATAACACCCTCATCCTCTCCATCTCATCTGCCCGCAACCTCGGAGTCATCTTCGACTCCTCCCTCTCCTTCCCTGCGCATATCCAGCAGATAGCCAAGACCTGTCGCTTCTTTCTCTATAACATCAGCAAAATTCGCCCTTTCCTATCTGAGCACACCACCCGAACTCTCATCCACTCTCTCATTATCTCTCGCCTTGACTACTGCAACCTACTCCTCACTGGCCTCCCACTTAGCCATCTATTCCCCCTTCAATCCATTCAGAACTCTGCTGCACGTCTTATCTTCCGTCTGGACCGATATGCTCATATCACCCCTCTCCTCAAGTCACTTCACTGGCTTCCGATCAGGTACCACATACAGTTCAAGCTTCTCCTATTAACCTACAAATGCACTCGATCTGCAGCCCCTCGTTACTTCTCTACCTTCATCTCCCCTTACGTTCCTACCCGTAACCTCTGCTCACAGGACAAATCCCTCCTCTCAGTACCCTTCTCCACCACCGCCAACTCCAGGCTCCGCCCTTTCTGCCTTGCCTCACCCTATGCTTGGAATAAACTCCCCGAGCCCATACGCCAAGCCCCCTCCCTGCCCATCTTCAAATCCTTGCTCAAAGCACACCTCTTCAATGTTGCATTCGGCACCTAACCATTATACCTCTATTCAGGAAATCTAGACTGCCCCAACTTGACATTTTGTCCTTTAGATTGTAAGCTCCTTTGAGCAGGGACTGTCCTTCTTTGTTAAACTGTACAGCGCTGCGTAACCCTAGTAGCGCTTTAGAAATGTTAAGTAGTAGTAGTAGCATCCAAATGGTAGATGAAATTTAATGTGGACAAATGCAAGGTGATGCACTTTGGAAAGTATAATCCAAATCATAGTTACTGGATGCTAGGGCCCACTTTGGGGGTCAGCACCCAAGAAAAAGATCTGGGTGTCGTTGTAGATAATATGCTGAAATCTTCTGCTCAATGTGTGGTGGCGGCCAAAAAAGCAAATAGGATGCTAGGAATTATTAGGAAAGGCATGGTGAAAAAGACCGAAAATACTATATTGCCTCTGTATTGCTCTATGGTGTGACCTCATCTTGAGCATTGTGTTCAGTTCTGGTCAGCAGTTAGCGTATCTGGGTTTAAAAAAGGTTTGGACAAGTTCCTGAAGGAAAAGTCCATAGTCTGCTATTGAAACAGACATGGGGAAGCCATGATCTGGGTTTCTGCCAGGTACTTGTGACCTGGCTTGGCCACTGTTGGAAACAGGATACTGGGCAAGATAGACCATTGGTCTGACCTAGTATGGCTACTCTTATGTTCTTATGTATGGTAAGGAGGGGGAGGGAAGAAAAGAGAGCTGGAGATGTGTGGGACCTGGTGGTATAAGTACATAAGTAATGCCACACTGGAAAAAGACCAAGGGTCCATCGAGCCCAGCATCCTGTCCACGACAGCGGCCAATCCAGGCCAAGGGCACCTGGCAAGCTTCCCAAACGTACAAACATTCTATACATGTTATTCCCGGAATTGTGGATTTTTCCCAAGTCCATTTAGTAGCGGTTTATGGACTTGTCCTTTAGGAAACCGTCTAACCCCTTTTTAAACTCTGCCAAGCTAACCGCCTTCACCACGTTCTCCGGCAACGATTTCCAGAGTTTAATTACGCGTTGGATGAAGACAAATTTTCTCCAATTTGTTTTAAATTTACTACACTGTAGTTTCATCGTATGCCCCCTAGTCCTAGTATTTTTGGAAAGCATGAACAGACGCTTCACATCCACCTGTTCCACTCCACTCATTATTTTATATACCTCTATCATGTCTCCCCTCAGCCATCTCTTCTCCAAGCTGAAAAGCCCTAGCCTCCTTAGTCTTTCTTCATAGGGAAGTCGTCCCATCCTCGCTATCATTGTAGTCGCCCTTCGCTGCACCTTTTCCAATTCCACTATATCTTTCTTGAGATGCGGCGACCAGAATTGAACACAATACTCAAGGTGCGGTCACACCATGGAGCGATATAACGGCATTATAACATCCTCACACCTGTTTTCCATACCTTTCCTAATAATACCCAACATTCTATTCGCTTTCCGAGCCGCAGCAGCACACTGAGCAGAAGGTTTCAGTGCATTATCCACAACGACACCCAGATCCCTTTCTTGGTCCGTAACTCCTAACGTGGAACCTTGCATGACGTAGCTATAATTCGGGTTCTTTTTTCCTACATGCATCACCTTGCACTTGCTCACATTAAACGTCATCTGCCATTTAGCCGCCCAGTCTCCCAGTCTCGTAAGGTCCTTCTGTAATTTTTCACAATCCTGTCGCGAGTTAACGAATTTGAATAACTTTGTGTCATCAACAAATTTAATTACCTTGCTAGATACTCCCATCTCTAAACAACTTATAAATATATTAAAAAGCAGCAGTCCTAGCACAGACCCCTGAGGAACCCCACTAACTACCCTTCTCCATTTAACCCCACTTTCTGTTTCCTATCCTTCAACCAGTTTTTAATCCACAATAGGACTTTTCCTCCTATCCCATGACCCTCCAATTTCCTCTGTAGCCTTTCATGAGGTACCTTGTCAAACACATTTTGAAAATTCAGATACACAATATCAACTGGCTCCCCTTTGTCCACATGTTTGTTTACTCCTTCAAAGAATTGAAGTAAATTGGTCAGGCAAGATTTCCCCACACAAAAGCCATGCTGACTCGGTCTCAGTAATCCATGTCCTCGGATGTGCTCTGTAATTTTGTTTTTAATAGCCTCTACCATTTTCCCCGGCACCGACGTCAGACTCACCGGTCTATAATTTCCTGGATCTCCCCTGGAACCTTTTTAAAAAATGGGCGTTACATTGACCACCCTCCAATCTTCCGGTACCACGCTCGATTTTAAGGATAAATTGCATATCACTAGCAGTAGCTCCGCAAGCTCATTTTTTAGTTCTATCAGTACTTTAGGATGAATACCATCCGGTCCAGGAGATTTGCTACTCTTCAGTTTGCTGAACTGCCCTATTACGTCCTCCAGGTTTATCGTGAAGTCAATAAGTTTCTCCAACTCGTCCGCTTGAAATATGATTTCCGACACCGGTATTCCACCCAAATCTTCCTCAGTGAAGACCGAAGCAAAGAATTCATTCAATCTCTCTGCTACGTCCTTGTCTTCATTGATCGCCCCTTTTACCCCTCGGTCATCCAGTGGTCCAACCGATTCTTTTGCTGGCTTCCTGCTTTTAATGTACCAAAAATGTTTTTACTATGCTTTTTTGCCTCTAATGCTATCTTTTTTTTTCGTAATCCCTCTTGGTCTTCTTTATCTGTGCCTTGCATTTGTTTTGACACTCCTTATGCTGCTTCTTGTTGTTTTCAGACGGTTCCTTCTTCCATTTTCTGAAGGCATTTCTTTTAGCCCTAATAGCTTCCTTCACCTCACTTTTCAACCAGGCCGGCTGTCTTTTGGAGTTCCGTCTTTCTTTTCTAATTTGTGGAATATGTTTGGCCTGGGCCTCCAGGATGGTATTTTTGAACAGCGTCCATGCCTGTTGTACAGTTTTTACCCTCTCAGTTATCCCCCTAAGTTTTTTTTTCCACCTTCTTCTCATTTTATCATAGTCTCCTTTTTTTAAAGTTAAACGCTAACGTATTTGACTTCCTGTGTATAGTTACTTCAAGGTTGATATCAAAACTGATCATATTATGATCACTGTTATCAAGCGGCCCCAGCTCCACTAAGGACCAAGTCTAGAATTTTTCCTTCTCTCGTCGACTCCTGCACCAGCTGCTCCATAAAGCTGTCCTTGATTTCATCAAGGAATTGTACCTCTCTAGCATGTCCCAATGTTACATTTACCCAGTCTATATTTGGATAATTGAAGTCACCCATAATTATCACATTGCCCATTTTGTTTGCGTCTCTGATTTCTTTTATCATTTCTGCGTCTACCTGCTCATCCTGGCGAGGTGGACGGTAGCACACTCCTATCACTGTCTTTTCCCTTTTATACATGGAATATCAACCCACAGTGATTCAAGGGTGTGATTTGTGTCCTGCTGAATTTGTAATCTATCTGAGTCAAGGCTCCCGTTAATATACAATGCTACCCCTCCACCAGTCCAGTCCACCCTATCACTATGATATACTTTGTATGTCAGTGTCCCACTGGTTATCCTCCTTCCACCAGGTCTCAGTAATGCCTATTATATCCAATTTTTCATTAACTGCAATATATTCCAACTCTCCCATCTTATTTCTTAGACTCCTAGCATTTACATATAGACATTTCAAAGTATGTTTGTTATTCCTATTTGCATGATGCTTAGTACTGGACACTACTGATTTGTCATCTTTTGTCTGATCTTTAGTTGTATTTAAGGGCACCTGGCCTACCACTGTCTGTTGTGCAACCTCACTATCCAGAAACCCTAACTTTCCTGTTTGTGAGGTATCTTTGCAAGATACCTTATCCCGAACCATGCGCTTTTTGAGCGACTGTCGGCCTTCCCCCCATTTCTAGTTTAAAAGCTGCTCTATCTCCTTTTTAAATACATCAACGAAGGGTTTTATAGAGCATCAAGTCATTTGAGATCTACATTACTACAACCAGTGAGTATTACTTTTTTTGATTTGATCCGGTTTCAACCAGGTATAGCTTCTAACGTTAGTTATTTGAGGTTCGCCTATACACTGGTAGTGTTTCTATTTAAAGGTTTTCATTTAGGATTATTTTAATCTGTGACGGTTTTTTTCATCAATATGGGTGAATAGGATTATTTGTTTCCCAGTAATGAGTCGTGGACACTTTTTACGGAGACTTAGATTCTGTCTGCATTTGTTTAAAAGGCTCATTTCATGCCGTTCCCAAATGAGAGATCAATGTTTATTTATATTAGGTATCAAATAGTTGCGACGAAAATTTTTTTTTAGGTGACTTCATATTTGTTTTGCGACAGCTGGTTTTCTTCTACAGGATCATCTGGTTATCAGCAAAGAGTTATACACACACTTTGCTTCCAAGTTTTTGTGAGTTACTTTGACGCTGTCCGTTTTCAGTATACAGGTTCATTCTGGGTTGCTCACAAATGGAATACTATAGACATTCCCCAGTTTTAGATTAGTGAGATCATAGCTGCAGCTAGCAAACGCTAGTTTTTTTGACCATATGTTTCAGCATAGACGTTTGTTTTGAATTCATTAATGGTGATACATATTGCTTTCTGTGAGATCCCATCAGAGTACCACTGCAATTTGTATGGTTCATACTGTAGTACACTAATGTTTGGTATTTGGAACACAAAGATGATTTCATTATTTAGCACCATTTTCACATGACTTACACTTTACATCACTTGTGATTTATTATTCACCTTACTCTCTATTATTGTTTTTTATATAATTTTTATTAACATTTTGCCATTAGTATCTCCATTATTTATTTATTTTTTTTATTTTATTACATTTTTTGTTTTTTTTTCTATTTTTTCATTTTGCACTGTTCATTATTTTATTTATTTATTCACTTTTTCATTTTTAGTATCCAGAGATATGCTATCTTGAGCTGCTCATGCTGGTTTTTTATGAAGAATATTTCTCATATCCTTGTCCTGATAGATAATTTGATAGTAAGTACCATATATCTATTTGATATTGTTCATCATTTTTATTCATTTATTTATTTTTAAATTTTGTGAGCCATTTTTATACGTTTGAGATAATTATATGTTTTCTAAACATTTGTTCCTCTTCTTTCAGCCACTCTTATTTAAAAATATACAGACTAGGTAGGTGTTCTGAGTTTTTTGTTTTTTGTTTATTAACTTATTAATCTATTTATTTATTCATTTTTAAATTATTTTTTGATTTTCCAATGGTTTTATAACCCATTTTATGATCAATTTTTATTATGGTGCCCGTTTTTTGCTGGTATTTTATAATATAAGTGCAATATATATGTAATATATGTGTTGTTAATTTGGTGGTTGCTGAATCATATATATTTATATGCATTTCTATATTATATTTTTAATTAACAGTTGATGTTTATGATCATTTTGTCTACTGTACATATATTTTAATTTTCAATCAGAAGGGACTCTCTATGTTAAGTCATGTCTATGTTTTACATGTACATTATACTGTAGGTCATTTTGATGTTCTATTTTTTTTAAACGTTCATAATTCATGTTTTTATATCACATGTATTTTATAATTTATATTGATGTTTTACATATTTTAGATATATTTTTATGAGTTGATGTTTATGATCATTTTATGTCTACTGTACATATATTTTAATTTTCAATCAGAAGGGACTCTCTATGTTAAGTCATGTCTATGTTTTACATGTACATTATAGGTCATTTTGATGTTCTATTTTTTTTAAACATGTTCATAATTCATGTTTTTATATCACATGTATTTTATAATTTATATTGATGTTTTACATATTTTAGACATATATATTTTTATGAATTCTCATGTTTTATAATTTAATATGTTTATTGTTCATTATAGCCCTTGACGCAGCCCTATTGTTGGGCGAAACACGGCCTGTGTCGGGCATTCGTTTCATACACGGTATCTTCAATAAAGTTTTTGTTGGATATTATACTGATCTGCTAGTTTGTTTTCCACGTTGGATTTTGCAGATCGGTTGCCATGTGCTAATGTTGCCATTAGCCTGTGGCTATTAACAAAAATTAGCGCATGAGCCCTTATTGCCACTTATTTTGTAGGAGGTAAGGGTTCATGTGCTAATCAGTTAGTGCATGGTAATACAGGTTTGCTAACTGATTAGAGCAGAAATGCTTACTCTCTGCCCTAGACACATCCCCTTGGCTAAAAAGTAAAAAAAGATTTTTTATTCACGTGGGTAGCTCTTGCACATTTGAAACGTACTGCAGGATGCCTCAGAACACCCCGAGATATGCCATTTTAAACTGCATTAATCATGCGTTAGTGCTTACCGCAGCTTGGTAAAAGGACTCCTTACTTAACTGGCCCTATTATTAGGTACGATAAAGATTTCCAGATATATTTTTTGATCATGTTTTGCCCTCTCATTTCAGCTATTCTTCCCAACATGATTTCAAGAAGAACTGGACATATTGTGGTAGTGAACACTATTCAGGGGAAGTTAGGAGTTCCTTTCCGTGCAGCCTGTGAGTATTTAATCTCTCAAACCTTGAAATAGTATTGTTTTTCCTTATGGCCACAGGCAATCAACAGACACCTCATGAGTAAGAGGTAAAGAGTCAAGAACTCACATAAAAGCAGTTATCTAAAAAAATGTATTTGCAATTTACCAAAATTTTACTTCTTGAGAAAATCTACTGGCTTGACAATTTAAGAGCAACTCTATAACTATATGCCTGCTTTTACATGCCCAGTGTGTATATAAATACAGGAAACTAAAGCACTTATGTGTGTAAGTGCCCTAAAAGCATTGTTCTATAAGGGTGCTCATAAGTGCAATTGCATGTAACTGCAAGGTATTGTACATGTGGCAGGAGCATGAATGGGACATGGATGTATCTCATACTTATGTGCATAACATACAGAATACTATAAGTTGTGTGATCTTCCTGCATTTATGCACCCGCAGGTACACCAGGTCTATGGCTAATATAACTGCCGGCATGTAAATTTTAGACATGCCCATGTGAACTTACAATAGCATTCTATAATTGCATCTGGGAACTCAGATGCCGATAGGTGATCCCCGCAATGCACTGGCATACCTAAAAGGAGACACCCAATAATAGAACTGTCACTTATGAATATTAAGGACAATTTTATAATCTAGGCACCCACATTTAGCTGCCACTTGTACGTGTAAATGCCTAGAATATGAGCATGTACATACATAAGTGTACGCTTACCCATATATTGTTATTAGAATCAGGTTACAAAGAAATGCAAACATTGTACCAACCACACACAGATCAAAATTACTGCTTGCTAATATTGATATCCTCAAAAAACTAAACTAGCAGTTCCATAGTGTCTGTGTTAAATAGGGGGAAAAGTCTCAACTACTGCGGCAACACATCTCAATCGTTGATTGCACGCAGAAAAAAGTCATCATCGACTGACCCCCCCCCCCCCCGTAGATTAGTGTCTTCTTTATTATTTAAGTTCTTTCTTATCTGTTCATGCATCACATCCTCAACCTCATATTTCAAAATCCTTTATAGAATCAAGGGATTAGATAAACAAGTGAACTTATCTTTATAAAGTAAGCTCCAGCATGCGTGTTGATTCCAACGGTCCCATTCCGCTATTCTTCTTCAGGGAACCATACCGCAAGACATCTGTTAATTGCTGATGCTAGAGTGAAAAGTTTTTATAGAGGTTCAGTGCATGAGTCTTCAAAGACAAATTAAAATATATGTCTAAATTCTGTCTTATGTAAAATGAATCTATAGACACAATGTCCTCATATTACCTACATGCTGGAGAGCTCCTTCACCCACTGACATCAGCGATACAGGACAGTGTTAGTTTTAAACAATCATTCACCCTATCCATAGCTGTCACGTCATTGTTGACTCTTAATTGTCAATCGAGCAACTGCCTTCTGAATCAGCTGATATTGACAACTATCTAAAGTAGGATCGTCATCTGGTACTTTCGCAGTTACACAAATTAGTCAAGCAAGAACACAATAAACATATTGATGAGTCCAACTTTAGAAACTGGATCGTTCAAAAAGTAAATCTTTCAGAATAATAGGTATTTCAAAAAAAATAAGTCTTTCGAAAAAATATATAGGTCATTCAAAAAATGGATCATTCAAAAAATAAATCATTCAAAAAATAATTAAAAGAAAAGCAGTCCCGTGCATGGTCGAATTCAGACCATGTGGTTCCAAAGACTTTAATCGATAAATCCATCTCTGTCCATTTGTAATAGCTTTTTGCTGCGGTCTCCACCGCATATGTTTTTTACCACGCAATCAATCACCCAGCATTTAAATGAATCAAAACTGTGGTTGAAGTCTCTACAATGGGGTACTAACGGTGCTCCTAATTTTAATGATGCTATGCATGACTTATGTTCACTTAACTGTCTGTTCAAATATCTATCAGTCTTGCCCACGTACAATTTGTTACACGGACATTGTAGGACATATATCACGTGGTCTGATTTACATGTGGTTAAATGCCTCAATTTGTAGATTTTACCATCCACAGGATTACAATAGCTGTCACATTCAATCATAATGCTGCAAAAAATACATGCTCCACAGACTTGGTGTGCTCCGCTCACCAGCAAAGATCTGTCACTATCAGGCTTATTTTTGAAAGAGATCGCCGGCCATCTTCCAACACAAATCGGGAGATGGCCGGCCATCTCCTAAAACCGGCCAAATCAGTATAATCGAAAGCCGATTTTTGGACACACTCGCCAGCATTCTGTCGCGGAGGCAGCCAAACTTCAAGGGGGCGTGTCAGCAGGGTAGCAAAGGTGGGACGTGGGTGTGCTTACGAGATGGCCGGCTTCAGCTGATAATGGGAAAGAAAACCGGCGATGACGAGCATTTGGCCGGTTTTACTTGGTCTATTTATTTTCACGACCAAGTTTCAAAAAGGTGCCCAAACTGACCAGATGACCACCGGAAGGAATCGGGGATGACCTCCCCATACTCCCCCAGTGGTAACCAACCCCCTCCCACCCCAAAAAAAACTTTAAAACATTATTTTGCCAGCCAGCTCCATGACAGCAGTATGCAGGTCCCTGGAGCAGATTTAAAGCCAGGTGCACTAAACTGCTCAGAAGAGTCCTTCCTTTACCGATCCCTTAGCGAATCGGTAAGGGAAGGGCATGCATGAAGGAAATCGCATGCAAATGAGCTGCTCATTTGCACGCAAATTTCCTTCCCTAGGAGGGGAAGCCAGTCGGCCAGCTCGTAAAAAAAAAAGGATCTTGCTGATCAGTTATGTTATGACTTACTTGTTCTGGAGTGCTGTAGTTTGTGATACTGTTTTGAGAAATTTTAATTTGTATTAAGTATTTATTGAACAAAGTCCCTGACATGCATTTTCCCTTCATGGCCGTCTTTTTCCCCAAATGGGGAAATCAAAACTGTTTTTGCTCACAGCTTTTTTAGTAGTAACAGTGGGATTTGAACCAGCCACCTCTACATTACAAGACTAGTGCTGTTACTACTTGGCCACAGCTCCACTTATTTGGATGTTCCTCCCTTTTGATTATACCCCTTCAGGTCTCTCTCAGCCACTCACAGCGCGCAAATAAGTTGCAAGATCCGAGACAACATGGCTTTATCAAAGGGAAATCGTGCCAAACGAATCTCATTGAATTCTATGACTGGGTGACTGGAGAATTAAATCAAGGACGTACTATGGACGTAATCTACTTAGATTTCAGCAAACTTTTGACACGGTTCCCCACAGGAGGCTCTTGAATAAACTAGAAGGGCTGAAGATAGGACCCGAAGTGGTGAACTGGATTAGGAACTGGTTGACAGGCAGACGCCAGAGGGTGGTGGTAAATGGAGTTCACTCAGAGAAGAGAAAGGTGAGTAGTGGAGTGCCTCAGGGATCAATGCTGGGGCCAATTCTATTCAATATATTTGTGAGTGATATTGCCAAAGGGTTAGAAGGTAAAGCTTGCCTTTTTGCAGATGACACTAAGATTTGCAACAGAGTGGACACCCCGGAGGGAGTGGAAAGCATGAAAAAAGATCTGCGGAAACTAGAAGAATGGTCTAACATTTGGCAATTAAAATTCAATGTGAAGAAATGTAAAGTGATGCACTTAGGGAGTAGAAATCCACGGGAGACGTATGTGTTAGGCGGGGAGAGTCTGATAGGTACGGACGAGGAGAGGGATCTAGGGGTGATAGTATCTGAGGACCTGAAGGCGACGAAACAGTGTGACAAGGCGGTGGCCGTAGCTAGAAGATTGCTAGGCTGTATAGAGAGAGGTGTGACCAGCAGAAGAAAAGAGGTTTTAATACCCCTGTATAAGACGTTGGTGAGGCCCCACCTGGAGTATTGTGTTCAGTTTTGGAGGCCGTATCTTGTGAAGGATGTGAAAAAAATGGAAGGGGTGGAAAGAAAAGCTATGAGAATGGTATGGGATTTGCGTTACAAGATGTATGAGGAGAGACTTGCGGACCTGAACATGTATACCCTGGAGGAAAGGAGAAACAGGGGTGATATGATACAGACGTTCAAATATTTGAAAGGTATTAATCTGCAAACAAACCTTTTCCGGAGTGGGGAAGGCGGTAGAACGAGAGGACATGAAATGAGATTGAAGGGGGGCAGACTCAAGAAAAATGTCAGGAAGTATTTTTTCATGGACAGAGTGGTGGATGCTTGGAATGCCCTCCCACGGGAGGTGGTGGAGAGGAAAACGGAAACGGAATTCAAACATGCGTGGGATAAACATAAAGGAATCCTCCTCAGAAGGAAGGGATCCCCAGAAGCTTAGCCGGCGGTGGGAGGCAGGGCTGGTGGTTGGGAGGTGGGGATAGTGCTGGGTAGACTTATATGGTCTGTGCCAGAGCCGGTGGTGGGAGGCGGGGCAGGTGGTTGGGAGGTGGGGATAGTGCTGGGCAGACCTATACGGTCTGTGCCCTGAAAAAGACAGGTACAAATCAAGGTAAGGTATACACAAAAAATGACACGTGAGTTTATCTTGTTGGGCAGACTGGGTGGACCATGCAGGTCTTTTTCTGCCATCATCTACTATGTTACTATCCAGATTATAATTGAAAGAGAAAAACGCCTATATTTCGACCCAAATCGGGAGATGGGCATTTTTCTCGCAAAGGCGCCCAAATCGGTATAATCGAAAGCCGATTTTGGGCGTTTCCAATTGCACTCCGTCGCGGAAACGAATAAAGTTGATGGGGGCGTATCGGAGGCGGGACTAGGGTGTGGTTATCAGCCGAGGAGAGATGGGTGTCTGTAGCTGATGATCGAAAAACAAAAATTTTGGGTCACTTTTTTTGGACCCTTTTTTTTCACGAACAAGTCCCAAAAAAGTGCCCCAACTGCCCAGATGACCACTGGAGAGAATCGGGGATGACGTCCCCGAACTTCCCCAGTGGTCACTAACCCCCTCCCACCAAAAAAAACCCCACTTTAAAAACTTTTTTCCCAGCCTGTATGCCAGCCTCAAATGCCGTACCCACCTCCATGACAGCAGAATGTGTTCGATCCTCTCACAGCCTTTCCCTGGGTCAGATGTGGCTCTCGGGTGCACTACAGGGTCACATCAGCATTGCATTGTGGTGGGTGGAGGGTATTGGGCTCCGTGATTTCATTAGGTTGTGTTACAGTCTCATGATGTTAGTAGTTGGTAGGCTCTTCTCCCATGGTGCTTTTCCCCCTGCCTACTGGGTCAGAGTGTGCCCTGTTGTGTTTTCTGTTGTAGTCCATGCGGTAGTGGCCATTTTTGTAAGCCAGTTTTAGTTCCCTTTCCTGTGTTAGCCACGTTAGACAACTTAGTTCTTATCTTGAATGTGGCTGAAAGAGGGCATTGTACAGCATTCTGCCAGCTCTGACCTACTGCTAATCTCAGTACCAGGGAGACTCGTTGCCAGTGGGGCACAACCTCTGCAGTTAACTGTGAGTAAACGTGCTTATCCCAATAAAGGACGTTTTCGGAGAGATTAGTCTTCAGGTGTCAACTGGTGTGCCAATGTTATACAGCAGCAACAAGTCCTAGAGGCCTGCGTGTATGCAGGTCCCTGGAGCACTTTTAGTGGGTACTGCAGTGCACTTCAGCCAGGTGGACCCAGGCCCATCCCACCCCACCTGTAACACTTGTGCTGGTAAATGGGAGGCCTCCAAAACCCACTGTACCCACTTGTAGGTGCCCCTTCACTCCTAAGAGCTATGGTAGTGTTGTACATTTGTGGGTATTGGGGGAGGGGGGGTTGGGAGCTCAGCACCCATGGTAAGGGAGCTATGCATGTGGGAGCTTTTTCTGAAGTCCACCGCACTGACCTAGGGTGCCCAGTTGGTGTCCTGGCATATCAGGGGGGCCAGTGTACTATCAATCCTGGCCCCTCCCACGACCAAATGGCTCGGATTAGGACGTTTTTGAGCTGGGCGTTTTTAGTTTCCATTATCGCTAAAAAAACAAACGCCCAGCTCAAAAACGTCCATTTTTTCGAAAATACGGTTCGGCCCACCCCTTCACGGACCCGTTCTCGGAGATAAACGCCCATGGAGATAGGCATTTGCGTTCGATTATGCCCCTCTATGTTACTATGATTTCCCCGTTCGGGGAGAAAGACGGCCATTAAGGGAAAGTGTATGTCAGGGACTTTTTTAATTTGTATGAAGTCTTTATTGAACATTTTTCAAAACAGTATCACAAAATACAGCCCTCCAGAACAAGTAAGTCATAGGATAACTGATCAGCAAGATCTAAACATCCAGAAGTACCAGTGCACTATGAATGCTGGCCCCTCTCACGGCCAAATGCCTTGGATTTGACCGGGTTTGAGATGGCCGGTTCCAGTTTCCATTATTGCTGAAAAACGGTCGGCCATCTCAAACCCGGCGATCTATGGCATTTGGCCGGCCCCAACCGTATTACTGAAACAAAAGATGGCCGGCCATCTTTTTCGATAATACGGTTCTGGACAGCTCTTTGCGGCACCGCCAAAATAGATGGCTGGCCATCTATTTGGCCGGCGCCTTTCGATTATGCCCCTCCACGTCTGCTGGGCATAAGATCTCTTTCAGATTGCAATCCCTCGAAAAGGCTATTTGTAGATCAGAGTTTTTAAACACATCATGGGCTTGAATAATGTCCCAATTTCTTCGGATAATGTCTGACACATCTTCCCTACCCTGCTGGTATCTGACCACAAATGTCTCTTTATTTTCTCTGTTGTCATTCTGGGACATAGATGTATTAGACAATAAGAGATCTCTGTTATTAAGATGTGCTCTCGTGTATGATCTTTTCAACACCATGGTAGGGTACCCACACTGATGTAGGGATTGCGCCAATTGTTTAGCTTGTTGTTTGAAATCCTCCATGTCAGTGCGTATCCTCCTATATCTCAAAAATTGAGAGAATGGAAGACTGTTTTTTAATGACCGAGGGTGACAACTCTTGTAAGATGGTGTTTCTATCAGTCGATTTTTTTTGAAGACCTTCGTGTGAAACGCACCCTCTCTCAATTCGATGCTCACGTCCAGGAAGTGTATATGGGTTGTCAAACTTTCACACGTGAAGAGCAGTGCAGGGTTCAAAGAATTCAACCACCCCACAAATTGATTTAAGGAAGAGCACAAAAATGACAAAAATGTCATCAATAAAACGTTTCCACAACAGCACTGAGTTTTTCCACTGAAAATCAGTTAGCCAAATCTCCTCGAAATGGGCCATATACAGATTGGCTACCGAAGGGGCAAACGAAGCCCCCATTGCTACCCCGGAAATTTGTTGAAATAAGAAAAAATTGTTTATCTAATCCCTTGATTCTATAAAGGATTTTCAAATATGAGGTTGAGGATGTGATGCATGAACAGATAAGAAAGAACTTAAATAATAAAGAAGACACTAATTTACGGGGGGTTTTCAGTCGATGATTTTTTTCTGCGTGCAATCAATGATTGAGATGTGTTGCCGCAGTAGTTGAGACTTTTCCCCCTATTTAACATAGACACTACGGAACTGCTAGTTTGGTTTTTTGAACATTACATAAGTACATAAATAATGCCACACTGGAAAAAGACCAAGGGTCCATCGAGCCCAGCATCCTGTCCACCACAGCGGCCAATCCAGGCCAAGGGCACCTGGCGAGCTTCCCAAACATACAAACATTCTATACATGTTATTTCTGGAATTGTGGGTTTTTCCCAAGTCCATTTAGTAGTGGTTTATGGACTTGTTCTTTAGGAAACTGGCTAACCCCTTTTTAAACTCTGCTAAGCTAACCGCCTCCACCACGTTCTCCGGCAACGAATTCCAGAGTTTAATTATGCGTTGGATGAAGACAAATTTTCTTCGATTTGTTTTAAATTTACTACACTGTAGTTTCATCGCATGCCCCCTAGTCCTAGTATTTTTGGAAAGCGTGAACAGACACTTCACATCTACCTGTTCCACTCCACTCATTATTTTATATACCTCTATCATGTCTCCCCTCAGCCGTCTCTTCTCCAAGCTGAAAAGCCCTAGCCTCCTTAGTCTTTCTTCATAGGGAAGTCGTCCCATCCCCGCTATCATTTTAGTCACCCTTCGCTGCACTACTATATCTTTCTTGAGATGCGGCTACCAGAATTGAACACAATACTCAAGATGCGGTCGCACCATGGAGCGATACAACGGCATTATAACATCCTCACACCTATTTTCCATACCTTTCCTAATAATACCCAACATTCTATTCGCTTTCCTAGAGGCAGCAGCACACTGAGCAGAATGTTTCAGTGTATTATCGACGACGACACCCAGATCCCTTTCTTGGTCCGTAACTCCTAACGTGGAACCTTGCATGATGTAGCTATAATTCAGGTTCTTTTTTCCCACATGCATCACCTTGCACTTGCTCACATCAAACGTCATCTGCCATTTAGCCGCCCAGTCTGCCAGTCTCGTAAGGTCCTTCTGTAATTTTTCACAATCCTGTCGCGAGTTAACGACTTTGAATAACTTTGTGTCATCAGCAAATTGAATTACTTCACTAGTTACTCCCATCTCTAAATCATTTATAAATATATTGAAAAGCAGCTGTCCTAGCACAGACCCCTGAGGAACCCCACTAACTACCTTTCTCCATTGTGAATACTGCCCATTTAACCCCATTCTCTGTTTCCTATCCTTCAACCAGTTTTTAATCCACAATAGGACATTTCCTCCTATCCCATGACCCTCCAATTTCCTCTGTAGCCTTTCATGAGGTACCTTGTCAAACACCTTTTGAAAATCCAGATACACGATATCAACCGGCTCCCCCTTGTCCACATGTTTGTTTACTCCTTCAAAGAATTGAAGTAAATTGGTCAGGCAAGATTGCCCCACACAAAAGCCGTGCTGACTTGGTCTCAGTAATCCATGTCCTCGGATGTGCTCTGTAATTTTGTTTTTGATAATAGCCTCCACCATTTTCCCCGGCACTGACGTCAGACTCACCGGTCTATAATTTCCCGGATCTCCCCTTGAACCAACAACATATTATAAACTAAGATCATCTCCTTTTAGGTTTTAGCCTTTTGGGAGTTAGCACTCATTTCTGAGGAACCAGAGATGCCTTTGATAATGGGGGGGGGGGGGGGGGGGGGGAGATTATAATCTGGTTTTAGATAAATCTAAGGATAAGCAGTCTTCAGTTCGATTATGGGAAGGGAGTGCTAATTGTCTAGCAGATCCTTGACAGTTGCATTATCCAATGGCCATTTTACTCCTTTCCTCATTGTTTGTTTGTTTTTTTTTAAATAAATTAATCCACATTATTGGGAGTACAGGAGGTTAGTGTTTTATATTTTACCTATTGTGCTTTCAGATCATGTACCATTAAGTCTAAGTCTAGGGGTGAAGTTTTCCATGGAGACATAATACAATTTTTCTGGCTGATCTGGATTTTCAGAAATGTGTGCAGCAAGCCACAGTAGAATACTGTCAGAATAATAAACCAGAAGATGTTAATATTTTGACTTGATGGGATGTGTTTAAGGCCACTATTAGAAGGGTAGCAATGACTTATTCAATTGGCTATCATAAGCATCAGACTGCCCAGCTTGATAGTTTAGATACAGAAATCAAGGAATTAGAAGAATTGCATGTTTGTACAAATGATAATGCTTTGCTCTTACATCTTCAAAAGTTGCATTATCAGTATAGTCAGGTCCATGGGATATGGGCTGGTATATCCGTATTCAAGAGGAATGCAAGCTTTTATGAGAGGTCCAATTACTGGAACAGAATTTAAGGACGTATCAGAGAGACAGTCTGTGCATTTTATTCAAAGGAAGAAGGGGCATTCTGTTACCACTAATACAGCTATATTAGATCAGTATCACTCAAATAATACAGCTTTGTATCAGGCCGGACAAGGATCTGAGAAGGACATAGGGGCTCATTTTTTGAGTGATTTAGCTCACCCTACTTTAATCAACTACCAGAGAGACACATAATTACATATAAATACATAAGTGTTGCCATACAGGGACAGACCGAAGGTCCATCGAACCCAGTATCCTGTTTCCAACAGTGGCCAATCCAGGTCACAAGTACCTGGCAAGATCCCAAAACAGTAAAATACATTTTATGCTGCTTATCCCAGATATAAGCAGTGCATTTTCCCAAGTCAATTGTAATAATGACTTATGGACTTTTTCTTTTAGGAAGCTATCCAAACCTTTTTTAAATCCCACTAAGCTAACTGCTTTTACTACATTCTCTGGCAACAAGTCCAGAGTTTAATTACACATTGAGTGAAGAAATATTTTCTTCTATTCATTTTAAGTTTACTACTTTGTAGCTTCAATGTGTGCCCCATAGTCCTAGTATTTTTGGAAAGAGTAAACGAGCGATTCATGTCTACCCATTTCACTCCACTCAGTTTTTTATATTCCTCTATCATATCTCTCCTCAGCCGTATTTTCTCCAAGCTCAAGAACTCAAGCCGTTTCAGCCTTTCCTCATAGGGAAGACATCCCATCCACGTTATCATTTTCGTCGCCCTTCTCAGTACCTTTTCTAATTCCACTATATCTATTTTGAGATGCAGCAACCAGAATTGTACACAGTATTCAAAGTGCGGTCGCACCGTAGAGCAATACAAAGGCATTATGACATTTTTATTTTCCATTACTTTCCTAATACCTAGCATTCTATTTGCTTTCTTTGCCACCACAGCAAACTGTGCAGAGGGTTTCAAAGTATCGTCAACGATGACTCCTAGATCCTTTTCCTGGATGGTGACTCCCCATACGCGAGATCCCTTAACTATCCAAACGAGAGGTGTAGTCGACCCTCTGGTGTTTTGGCGCTCATTATACAGCGATGATTAGATAGCGCAACCAGAGTCCTCCCAGTTTCTCTTGAGCTGGGATGATAGATGTAGGCGAGTACTAGACGTTATAGCTCCACTGCAAACTAAAACTATACTTGAACGGACCTCTACTCCATGGTTCTCTCCAGAGCTGAAAATACTAAAACTTGGAACTAGAAAATTAGAAAGAGCCTGGCGTAAGCAAAGAACTGACAGTGCGCTAAATGCGTGGAAAGCAAGTCATCGTAAGTATAGGTATGCTATCAAGCAGGCCAAACGTTCCCACTTTTCATCCAAAATAAAGTCTGCAGGTAGAGACTTGAAAAAACTTTATCTTTTTGAATAACTTCCTGGATACCAGCAGGGTAGCTTCCTCACAATCTGCTCTCCCTTCTGCTGACGATCTAGTTTGCTACTTCAAGAAAAAAATCCAATTGTTGAGAAATACCATACCATGTAACCGCACTTCCATTGATACCTTCCTCAGCGCCCTTGATCCTCCACCAGTTCATTGCTCTGCAGATCGGTATTGGACAGATTTTTCCCCACTATCATTAGAAACAGTGTCCAAAGCAGTTGCAAAGTTCTCCAAAAAACACTGTGGACTAGATATCTGCCCTAATTCTCTGCTGCAATCTGCATCTTCCTGCTTTATAGCAGATCTCACCACCTATCTCAATTACATGCTCCAGAATGGCATGTTCCCTTCTGCACACGGAAGCATCCTCCTCACACCTATTCGAAAAGACCCGAAAATCAAGCCTGACGTTGTCTCTAATTACCGTTCTGTGGCATCAATTCCTTTGCTAATCAAAACAATGGAAAGTATGGTTAACGCTCAACTAACCGATTATTTGAGTAAATTCTGCATCCTGCATAGTATACAATCGGGTTTTCGGCCACAATACAGCACTGAAACAGTGGTAGTTACCCTCCTGTCGAACTTCAAGCAATTAATATCTACAGGGAATAAGGTGCTATTGCTTCAATTTGATATGTCAAGTGCATTTGACATGGTGGATCACACTCTTCTACTTCATCTACTAGATGCATTTGGTATAGGTGGCAATGTGCTTAACTGGTTGAGGGGCTTTCTATCACTAAGAACGTACCAAGTTAAATCCAAATCTGCTGTTTCTGCACCATGGACCACTTCTTGTGGAGTGCCCCAAGGGTCTCCCCTTCCCCTATACTTTTTAATATCATGTTAATTCCTCTTGCGACAGCCTTATCCAATCTTGGCCTCAACCCATTCATCTGTGCGAACGATGTGACCATCTACATCCCTTTCAAAACGAGTCTTGCTGAAATCACCGACAAAATAACTGTCAGCTTTGCCATAATGGAATCTTGGGCAGCAGCGTTTCAATTTAAACTCAACAAGGGCAAAACCCAGTGTCTAGTACTATTGTCACAGCACAGCAAAGTTAACCCAACTTTAGTTGTCATTGGGGATTCTACTCTTCCAGTCTCGTCAACCCTGAAAATCCTCGGTGCCTTGTTAGACTCTCACTTGCAATTGGATAACCAGATAGTAGTAGTGCATGTGAAATCTGGTTGGCACAAAAGCTTTGTTAAAAACTATAGGTCTATATCCTTAATAAATGCTATGAATTCAAATTCAAAAGTGTTGGTCTGGCATTTAGCTGGTGTTTTGCTTACCTTGGACCCCTCTAACAAAGGCGAGCTAGTGTTTTTAGCATGTGCTAAAAATAAGTGTGCGCTAAACATTAGAGATGCCCATATATTCCTATGGGTGTCTCTAGCATTTAGCGTGTGCTAAAAACGCTAGCGTGCCTTTGTAAAAGATCCCTGTGAAGAAACAGTGTGTTTTAAGCCTGAAAAATGTATTGGATATTTTCCTGTTTTAAATATGTCTGAAGTGTATTTCGCCTGTTTGGCCAGCAGATGGTGGATGTTTATGATTAAAGCTGTTACAGAGGACTGACTTCACTTTCTTTTAGTTAGCACCAAGGCTTTTTTTTGAGGGGGTACTGAGTACCGGCACCTTTTCTATTGTCTCCTAAAATTGAGTTGTGGACCCCAAATTTTAATGAAAGAAGTCAGGCTCTACACACTAATTCTGCCTTGTCATAGATTCTGGGACTGGTTGCAGGGGGCCTGGCCATTCTGAGGTGGGTCCCTCAGTAATCTCCCCACCCCTGAAGGTGGCCTAGCATTTGAGTACCGGCACCTTTTTTGCTAGAAAAAACACACTGGTTAGCACACATATAATAGAAAGTGCCTTGAAGTGATGTAACCTGTTCTTATTTGAAACTTGACTGTTCTGGGATCTGATTGACCTGGAGTTTGAAATTACCCA
Organism: Microcaecilia unicolor; assembly: GCF_901765095.1. NCBI lineage: Eukaryota > Metazoa > Chordata > Amphibia > Gymnophiona > Siphonopidae > Microcaecilia > Microcaecilia unicolor. Next base: position 95,696,953 of record NC_044040.1, on the reverse strand, counting down.
GCAGATGCTGGCTGTTGCTTCAGTTTCAGCCCGGGAGAAGGAGAGCGAGAGCGAGATCTCTTTGCTGATGCTCTGTGAACAGATATATGTCCTTATCGCCCCAGATACTTTCTAGGAAGAATGCAAGTGTTTAGTTAGTGTTATAATTGATCCATATTTTAGTTACCTGTTATTGTTTGCCAATTGCACTATTTTGTTCCACTGTTCAATATTTTTTAAAGAGAATAAACATAATTGTTTGTTTGCTCTGTTTGTCTGGTGGTTTGTGTGTTAGGTCTGTGAGTGCTTTCTGGGAACTGTGGGACCACTGGGAGTGTGGCTCCAGTAACCTAGAAATCACTAGGAATAATTCGAGAGTGGGAGACTCACCCAGACCCGGTCGATGGGAGGAGGATGTTAGTGTAGAGCACAAGTGGCAGGTTCAGGTAGACCTGAGCTGTGCTGGGGATAGACTCTCTAAGTGGCCACGAGGTAACCCCAGGCGAATGGCTAGGCGTATCGTGACAGCTCCCTTGGTTTGTAAGGAACAGACTGTGGGTTGTCCTAGCCATGTCCTCCTCGGATAGCACTTGCTTGCTATGTGATCTTCATGTGGCTCAAAGACATAAAACCTCAGAAGTCTTGTTATCTCTGGATGCCAAAAATATAATATAATAATATAATAGTGATAATATAAAGTGGCCATATTTGTTTCAAGTACTCTGGAAGATTGGGTTGGGTGGGTCATTTCTTAAGAGATCATGGGGTCTTTTACTAAGGTGCGTTAGCATTTTTAGCTCACACTAAAAATCAGCTGGCACTAAATGCTGAGACACCCATAGGAATATAATGGGCGTCTCAGCATTTAGCACCAGCTGATTTTTTGCGTGAGCTAAAAACACTAGCACACCTTAGTAAAAGACCTCCACGGAGATTCTGGGGCTCATTTTCAAAAAGAAAACATCCAAAAAGCAGCACAATGCGGCAGATGGACTTTTTTTGTCCAAAACATCCAAATTGCTATTTTTAAAGCATTTTTAAGACATTTGTTTCTATGTAGTTCATCTGCAGTATGTCCAAATCACAAGGGGGTGTGTTGGTGCTTGTGTGGGGAGGGGGGGGGGGGGTGTGATTTTGGTGTTTCTAGAACTTGGATGTTTTTCTACCATAATGGAACAAAGCAAAAACGTCCAGGGCTAAAAATTAGACTTTTGGTCTAGAGCTGTTTCAATCATGAGTATGGGGTATGTTTACTAAGGCGCATTAGCATTTTTAACATGCCTTTAAAGTTAAGGTGCATTAAACGCTAATGTGCCAGTACATTCCTATAGGCGTCTTAGCGTTTAACGTGCGTTAAAACGCTAACGTGCCTATAGTGTGCCTTTGTAAACACAGGCGTAAGTCATCAACAGGTGCCCTAAATGACCATATGACCCCCCCCCCCCTTACTCTCCCAGTGGTTATTGACCCCCTCCTACCCCCCCCCCACCCAAAAAAAAAAAAAAAAAAGATGTGAAAGAAATAGTATATACCAGCCTCTATGAGCAGCAAACAGGTCCCTGGAGTAACCTAGTGGTTGGTGCAGTGCACTGTAGAAAAGGGAACCCAGGCCCAAATTTTACTCTAACTGTTACACTTGTGGTGGAAAGTGTGAGCCCTCCAAAACCCACCAAAATCTTACTGTACCCACATGTAGGTGACATCTGCAGCCATAAGGGCTATTGTAGTGGTGTATAGTTGGGCACAGTAGGTTTTTGTTGAGTTTTGGAGCCCATACATTATGAGGGGGTAATGGTTAGATGTGTATCTGGAACCTTTTATGTAAAGTCCACTGCAGTGCCCCTTAGGTGCCCTACTGCTCTGCTGGGATGTCTGTGTGGCCAGCCTACTAAGAATGCTGGGCCACACGTCCCAATGGCTTGTTTTTGTAAAATTTTCCCCTTGGACTTTTTTTTTTAATGGTCACAAAACAAAAACACACTTAGCACAAAACATCTAGGAAATGGCCATTTTCAAAACAAAAAGACATTTTTCTGGTTCACAAATGGCTATGTTCGCCACTTGATTTTTGGACATTTTCGGCAAAACATCCAAAATTGGATTTAGACATCATATCAAAAATACCCCTTCCTATATAATAAACTTACTGCTCATATTAAAGTAAAAGGTCACTTGTCAATTGCTGTTTCTCTCCAGAAAGGTACTCGTCAGGGTTGCCCCTGGCCCTGTACCCTCTACTTTTTAAAAATATATATTGTATTGAAATGTTATAATACAAAAAGAAAAATAACAATAAACAATTAAAAAACATATTGCTATGAAAAATATAAAATGAATTAACATGAAGAAATAACCTATGAGCAATGGTAAGAGAAAAGTGTGTAAGAAAAAGAATTGCCCTTCTGTTTACTAAGCTGGGTCGGCATTGCCGCTTGAGAGCAGCTAGCACGGCTTAGTAAACAGGGGGGTTAATCAGGTAAGGTATTAGAAAGATATTCATCAAGCTTAATAGCATTTGCAATTGGAAGACAGTTTGCTAACAATAATGCTTTCATATTTCCTATATATCAATAACCAATTCTACCACATGTAAATGGATAAATTAGAATGATCCTTCCAGTGACTGATCACTAATTTTAGTGCAACTGAAATCATAAAATTAAATAGGAATTTATCTTCATCCTTAAGAAGATGAGTTAAAGATACCATATTTCAAATGATATGTTCAATAGAGATGCCTTAAATTTTAATATAAAATTTTAAACCATATTTCAGTCCATAAAGATTAGATATTGTTGCACTCAAATAGCAGGTGAGTGAAGGAACCTTTATCTTTCTTGAAAGATCAACATAAGTCATTATTAGATAAACCACTTTTCATTGATTTAATTGGAGTCCATAGAGAGTGATGTTCAAGAAAATATAACAATTGAGTTACTGAAGATGGTAGTGATGGATGTGGTCCTTGAAACCAAAAAGTGTTCCACTGATCCTCATTTAGAGGTCCTTTTATTATGCTGTGAAAAGTGTCCCGGCAGTGTCCTTAGTGCGTGGATTTGCCGCATGCTGAGGCCCCTTTTACCATAGTGAGGTTTAAGTGAAAAAAAAGGAAATGGCTGTGCAGTAAGTATATACTTGCCATGCGGCCATTTCTTGGGTAGCCCTTACCACCTCTTATTTAGGAGGTGGAAGGGGCTCTCGCACTAATTCAGCAGTAACTGGGCAGTGCGCGGTGCTGCCCAATTACCACCGGGTAAGCCCACGGCAGACAAAAAAATATTTACAGCGTGCCAGAAATGGCACATGGTGGGGGTGGCACTACTGTCGGCTCCCTCAGTCACTGGTGGTAGTGCCGGATTGTCGCATAACAAAGCAGCGATATCTCTACCGGCACTTTGTAAAAGGGCCTCTTACAAATGTGTCTATCTTTTTCTCAAGTTTTTTGGTTGGTGGTAAGTGCTCCCTGCCTCATGGCTGCACGGTAAGAGTTATCTTACCACATGGCCATTTTTTTGAGGGAAATTTTACCTGCTGCGGTAAAAAGGGCCCTGGCGCATGGGAAAGAGTCCAATAACCCACTACCACAGGGCCCTTCTTCCGGCAGCTTAGTAAAAAAAAACCCCTCAATAACAATGGCCATAAAGGGCATCCTTGTCTGGTATCCCTGGAATAGAGAAGGTTATTACTGGAGATAATAGATTTAGGGTTGAGGTATAAAATGTGTGTCATATTAATCAACTGGGTGCGAAAACCAAACCATTGAAGAGTTTTGAAAAGATAAGACCATTAGACCCTATCAAATGTCTTTTCTGCATCCAGGGATAGGGCTACCACGAGGTCATTGTAAGAAAGTAAATTAAAGAACAGTCTTGAGTTGTCTGTTGTAGATCTGTTTTTCATAAAGCAATTTTGGTCTGGATGTATAAGTGATGGGAGTATTGAGGACAATCTAGTTATTCCTTGTCATCAACAGCAGATGAATCCATTAACTGATGGGTTGTATCCGCCTACCAGCAGGTGGAGATAGAGAACACTGAAAGCACATGGTGTTCCTGGACGCCCAGCCCCCTGTGCCGTCAGTATATCTATCTCCCAGCAGGTGTGGACGTCGCTTTCTCAGCTCCTGAATTTCTGCCTGGGGTGGCTCCTGTGCTTTGCCAGTAGGGGGGGGGGGGGGGGGGGGGAGGGGGGAGGGTTATGGCTGTTGGTGCCCACTTTAGAGGCATACTTGGTTTTCCCTGTCCCTGTCTTACCCCATTCCCCCTCCACCCAGGTTTCCTTTTTGGCTGCCTGCCTCTAACTTTCCTCACAGTAAAAAAAAAAAAGTCTTTCTCCAGAGCTCCTGGTTCGATGCAGCTTGACCGAAGCTCGTTTGACTCGGTCTCCTGAGGTGAGAGTGGTGCCCAGCTCCTCCGTGGAGGTTCCCGCTGACAGCGCTCTGTGTGGTGTAAGTTTTGGCACGAATGCGCCATTTTGTTTTCTGTATTTGATGGCTGCTGAAGGGGTTAAGCGCTGCTCCCACTGTGGGAAACGCAGATCAGCAGCGGGGCTTTGCAGCACATGCTGCCTTGATGCTAATGTTGGCACGAGCATGGCAGGCGGTGATTCTTCCCGCCCGACGGAGTTGGCAGCAGGCGCCATCTTGGAGGCACCGTGTGACTCGACCCTCGCGGTTGCAGAGGGGTCTGAGTGCAGAGAGACGCCTCGTTTTGAGGTTTCTAGAGGAGCTATTGCCTCTGCTTCCCCCAATGTGGAGGCAGATGCACAGGGTGAGTTTTTCTTCTCTGAATTTGTGCTGCTAATGCATAAGGCTTTTATGTTAAAAAGAGCACTGCCTGAGGCTCCTGACTATTCCTTTTGGACTGGGTTGCCTCCAGTTCTTCATAGCTAAGCATCTGCTGGAGACTTTATTTCTTCCCCCTAGCTTTTGTCTGACGCTAAGCGTAGACGAGTGAATACCCCGTCTGAGGGGGACTCTTCACCCTGGTCTCCCCTGTGGTCTAGGTTCGGGGAATCTTAGGGGTCCTGCAGGCCCTCTTGGACTGATGATCCAGATGAGGGTGGCTGCTTGCCACGGGAGTTGGATGACCCTAAAGCGGTTCAGATTTTCCACCGCAACGAGCTGCCAGCTCTCATTTCTGATGCCTTACAGGCCCTTTGTATTGAAGATTCTGACAAGGGCGCTGCCTCTTCTATTAATCCTCGGATGGCTAGTACTAAGAAGCCTTCTTGGGCTTTTCCCGTGCATGCTTCCATCCAAGAGCTTATTTCAGCTCAATGGTCTGACCCTGATGGTCCCTTGAAGGTGGCCAGGGCTATGTGTCACCTTTATCCTCTGAGTGAAAGTCAGTTGGCCCTCTTTGGGATGCCTAAAGTGGATGCGTTAGTCACGGATGTGACTAATGTATATTATTATTATAGCTATGAGCTTTGGTTCAAGGTCTGAAACTTTGGTTCAGGATTTAAAATGAGGAAAAATTTTACAGGCCCATGACTTCAACCTGAACCTCAAGTGTGACTGCAGAAATCATGATCTGTTGTGACATTCATGCAGCAGAATGAGGAATGGGCGTGAGTGGGAAAAACAGAGTAGCATCGTTTAGCAACATTGTGGTCACAGATGTTTTTGGAAAAACAGACCAAGATGGCTTCTCAGGAAGATGACTTAGTCTTCCAGTAAAAGCTAGTCCATTTTTAGTATTTCCAAGAAGAACTAACCAACTCATTACCATAGCCAATCAGTGTTAGCTATGACATAAGCATAGATCCAATAAGGTGTAATTACTGTCATATTACATGTATCCTGAATGGGCATATAAAAATGTGTACTTCCTGCTTCAATGGAGAGAGACAGCCCCAGCTGGGCTGCTCTCTCACATGAGAAACCAATCAATTATATCCGAATTGGCAAGTAATCCAATTGCTTTCTCATGAGTAGCTTTGAGTCTTTTATATCTACTAAATGGCTTTGGCATTAGAGACTCAGACCCAGAGAACACCTACATGTAGCTGTGGTACTATATTCCCATAACTAATTGATTGTACATGTAGCTTGTATATTCTTTGGAGTCTCAGATATGGAGGTAATTTCGTGTAGCAATATTCTGTACTCCCAGTGAGATATCACTGATCTTTTAATTGTACAAGTACTTGATGAGGTATCTAAAACTTACCTCTTCAAGCAAGCCTACACAAATGACCTGACTTAGACTATGTGTCCATCTGCGCTACCCGGATCAGACTATGAAGACTGAACTTGGAATATGCTCCCTATTTAATCCTTTCTAACACATCCCTCTTCCTACCCCTCCCTATACATTCTCTCATACTTAACAACACGCTAATCCTAATATACACCCTCCTCCCATTCCCCTACCTTTACCATCCTCCTTTTTTGCCCATCTAACCTATCCACATTTAAACGACCACCTCTTCACTTACTATATTACAGCTGCATCCACTCTGTTACTTTGTTAACCTGATATACTATGTAAGCCGCACTGAACCTGCTAGTGAGTGGGAAAGCGCGGGATATAAGCATTACAAATAAATAAATAATAAGAGCAAACTGATGAAGCCTTGGGTGATTTATTTACTCCTAGGTATTGGTGGGTGGACTGCCATCTTGGGAGGGCTAAATACACCCTAAGCAAAACACTAAAAAGATTACTCTCTTGGTGGAGGGAGGAGTCGCTTTGAAAGATATGCAGGACCGGTGGCTGGAATCCGCGCTGAAGCGGTCCTTTGAAATCTCGGGCCTGTCCTTATGGGCGACTATTTGCAGTTCCTATGCAGCCCGGGCCTGCCTTTCCTTGTTGCAGCAGGTGGTTGAGTAGCCCGCTGATGGAGCGGGTTCCCTCGCTGAGGTCGGCCCGCGTATGGAGTCTGCCCTGTCTTTTTTGGCTGATGCCCTTTATGATCTGGTCAGAGCTTCAGCTCAGCAGATGTCGGTGGCGGTTGCTGCCCACCGCCTTCTTTGGCTCCGGCATTGGGCGGCTGACATGGCCTCTAAACAAAGGCTGGTGAGGTTACCCTTTTGGGGCCTTCTTTTATTTGGGGAGGATTTGGAGAAGATTGTTAAGGACCTAGGGGACTCTAGTCCCAATGGTTGCTTGAGGATAGGCTGAAACCTTCTTCCAAAAGTCCTTCTTTTCCAGTGCATCTTTTCTAGCAAAAAAGGTGCCGGTACTCAAATGCTAGGCTACCCTTCAAGGGTGGGGTGATCACTGAGGGATCCACCCCATAATAGCCAGGCCCCCTGCAACCAGTCACAGAACCTATGACAAGGCAGAATTGGTGTGTAGAGCCTGAGCTCTTTCATTAAAATTTGGGGTCCTTGGGTCAATTTTAGCAGACAATGGAAAAGGTGCCGGTACTCAGTACCCCCGCAAAAAAAGCCCTGTTCTTTTCCCTCCTCTTCCAGGCCACGTTTTTGCGAAGCTCACAGGTATCGCCCAGGGCGTTCTGCGGGGTTTGGTCAACGTACCCGTTTCCAGCAGAGGAACTCCTTTTGTTCGGACAAACGCGCTGCGGCGTCCGGGCAACGTGCAGGAGTTCATACTGGGGCGTCCACCACAATGATGGAGCGCCAGACCACTCATCGGTTCCTGCAGTAGGGGGTTGTCTCTCCCTCTTTCTCGAGGAGTGGACCAAGATTACTTTGGATCAGTGGGTTCTGGACCCGACTAGAATTTGCTGCCCCAGTGACAGACGCATTTTTTGGAGTCCCGATACGGCACTGCCGTCAAGCGGGCGGCGGTAAACGAGATCTTGCAGGTATTGCTGAAGATCAGAGTGGTGGTTCCTGTCCCTCCCGCCGAACGCGGCTGCGGTCGCTACTCCATCTATTTTGTGGTGCCTCAAAAAGGTGGGTCGTTCAGAACTATCCTCGACTTACGCATAGTGAAAGAGGCCTTAGGAGTGTGACACTTCCGTATGGAAACCCTGCGCTCTGTCATTGAGGCAGTACAGCCAGGAAAGTTTCTCACATCTCTGGACCTCAAGGAAGCGTATTTGCATATTCCCATCTGGCCGCCGCATCAGCGGTTTCTCTGGTTCGCGGTATTGAGCCAACATTTCCAGTTTTGCGCCTTGCCTTTAGGCAACAGCCAGAGTTGTTTCAGTTCTTCAGACTCTGGGCTGGGTAGTCAATATGCCCAAAAGTCACCTGACCCCCTCTCAGTCTCTCGAGTATTTGGGGGACCCGTTCGACACGGCTTTGGGGTTTGTTTTTCTTTCCGACAGCAGGCGTCTCAAGCTTCAGAATCAGGTCCGCCTGCTCCTGTGGATGCCTCGCCCTCGAGCTTGGGACTTTGTTCAGCTCCTGGGATCTATGACAGCCACCATAGAGGTGGTTCCTTGGGCGAGAGCTCACATGAGGCTGCTGCAACTTGCTCTGCTTCAGCAATGGTCTCTGATTTCCCAGGAATACCAACGCAGACTAAGGTGGCTTCCTGCGGCCCAGCGCAGTATGGATTGGTGGCTTTCTGACAGCATGCTGCGGCACGGGATGCCACTGGCTCTTCCTTTTTTGTGTCTGGTGATTAACGGATGCCAGCCTTTTGGGCTGGGGAGCTCATTGCCGGGGACGCTATGCTCAGGGTCTGTGGTCCACCGCGGAAGCGGGATGGTCCATCAATCGCTTGGAACTGAGAGCGATATTCCAGGCTCTCCAAGGACAACACGTCAGCAGTGGCCTACATCAATTGTCAGGGTGGCACTCATTGCAGGGCTCTGGCTGCAGAGGTGTCTCAGATCTGCGACTGGGCTGAGTGCCACCTAGAGCTGCTGTCCGTGGCTCACATAGCCGGTCAGAGCAACATACAAGCCGATTTCCTCAGCAGACATCAGATCGACTTGGCAAAAAGGGGAACTGGCAGAAGAAGTTTTTCTTCAAATTTGTGCCAAATGGGGGACTCCAGGCTTGGACCTCATGGCATCAAGTGTATACGCCAAAGTCCATCGCTTTTTCAGCAGAAGGAGAGATCCTCGCTCAGCGGGGTTGGATGCCCTGGCTCAACCTTGGCCCTCGGGCCTCCTGTATGTGTTCCCTCCTTGGCCCTTGATAGGGTGAGTACTACTTCGGATTCGCCTGTATCGAGGATTGGTGATTCTCATTGCCCGGATTGGCCAAGGCGTCTGTGGTACGCGGATCTCCGGCGGATGCTGGTGGACACGCCTCTTCCTTTGCCTCGGGTTCCGAACTTGCTAGTTCAGGGTCCGGTGACTATGGAAGATCCTTGCCGCTTTGGTCTTACGGCCTGGCTCTTGAGAGGGTGCAATTGAGGGACAAGGGCTATTCTAATAGGTTATTGCAACGCTCTTGCAGGATCGCATGCGGTCTACCTCTGCGACTTATGCTCGGATCTGGTGCACTTTTGAAGCGTGGTGTACTCCAAGTCTATCTTGCCGACTCTGGCGACAGTCTTGCTTTTGATGGACTTTTTCCAGGACATGCTATGAAAGGGCCTGGCCTACAATTCCTTTCGAGGTCAAGTGGCAGCGTTGGCCTGCTTCTGGGGGAAAGTCTCCGGCTTGTCCCTTGCTGCTCATCCAGATATTGTCCGATTTCTCAGAAGGACACTTCATCTCCATCCTCCTTTGCGGTCGCCCTGTCCGGCTTGGAACCTGGGGCTCGTGTTGTAGGCGCTCCAGCGATCTCCGTTTGAGCCTCTTAAACGGGCTTCTGAGAAGGATGTGTCTCTCAAGACAGTTTTTTTTAGTGGCAATGACATTGGCAAGAAGAATGTCTGAGCTTCAGGCTCTTTCCTGTCAGGATCCTTTTCTACAGTTCTCAGAATCCGGGGTAACTGTTTGTACGGTGCCTTCCTTTCTGTCTAAGGTGGTTTCAGCTTTTCACCTGAACCAACCCATTTTTCTTCCTTCCTTTTGTAAGAAGGAGTTTCCAGACTCCTTTGGGCAATTGCGCCTTCTGGATGTCCGCAGGGCTCTGTGGCAGTATCTGCACATGTCAAATGAGTTTAGGAATTCTGATCATTTATTTGTTCTGTTGGCATGTCCCCAACGGGAGTTTCCGGTGTCTAAGGCCACTATAGCCACTGGCTTAAGGAACTCATTTTTTCTGCTTATCTGCTTTCAGGGCAGTCGCTGCCTGAAGCGTTTAAAACGCACTCTTCGAGGGCAATGTCCTCTTCGTGGGCTGAAATGGGTGTCTTTTCTCTTCAAGAGATCTGTCGTGTGGCTACCTGGGCTTCTCAGCTCTCTTTTGTGTGGCATTACAGGCTGGATGTGGCGGCATGGTAGGATGCGCATTTTGGAGCGCAAGTGCTCTCTCACAGAGTTGCCTGTTCCCACCCTACTTAGGAGGGAGTGCTTTGGTACATCCCATCAGTTAATGGATTCATCTGTTGTTGATGACAAGGAAGGGAAAATTAGGTTCTTACCTTGATAATTTTCTTTCCTTTAGTCACAGCAGATGAATCCATGATCCCTTCCTGTCTCACTTTAGTTTTTGTACAGATGTTGCATACAGACATTGTGCCTCATCAGGAGTACTTGGACAAGCTATCAGAGTTACTACATGCTGTTTTTATTGCAGGAGGTTGATAACGTCCCTCCTTTGTTTGGTTATTGCTCCGGTTCAGGGGCGTTTGTTCTCTGTGAGGAACGTTTATGTTATTTTTCCTTTCTTATTCACTCTGCTTTGGAAATTTCATTTACTGAAGGCAGAGGGGGCTGGGCTTCCAGGAACACCATGTGCTTTGTGTTCTCTATCTCCACCTACTGGTAGGCGGATACAACCCATCAGTTAATGGATTCATCTGCTGTGACTAAAGGAAAGAAAGTTATCAAGGTAAGAACCTAATTTTCCTTTACCCCTGAAAAGAACTCCAGAACAGGAACTCCAAGACAGGATAACCTGCCAGAGTGTCCCAAGAGAGAGAAGTCAATGATAAACTTCATTCCAAGTGAGGTAGCTCAGTCCAATATTTATTTATGTAGATTTTGCTCACACCTTTTTCAGTAGTAGCTCAAGGCGAGTTACATTCAGGTACACTGGCTATTTCTCTGTTCCAGGAGAGCTCACAATCTAAGTTTGTACCTGAGGAAATAGAGGGTTAAGTGATTTGCCCACAAGGAGCAACAGTGGGATTTGAACCAGTCACCTCGGGATTGCAAGACTGGTGCTCTAACCACTAGGCCACTCCTCCACTCCTAAACATTTTGAAATTGAGTCCAATGCTGGAAATCAATATTCCCAGTGTGCATGCGCTCCATGCAAGCCAAGTCAAACAGAGTACGCCAGGAAGAAATCTTGTGAGCAGCACTAGTATGCCACTGGATCAAAATTAGCATCCAACAGCCTGAGCAAGCACTCAGACTGCAGGAATAGGACACATTCTAGGGATTATAGGAGGGTAACATTCAGACACCTAATGAGCACAGCCCATAGTTAAGGGCACTGCAAAAACATATGGCTAACAGTAGCCCGAGAAGCACCACATTTTGTTTTTAACATAAAATTTTTATTGAAGAACAAAATGGGTTTGATTACTATCCAGCTTATTTTCGAAACAGAAAGACGCCCATATTTTGACCCAAAAGATGGGTGTCTTTCTCCTGTGGGCGAACAAATCGGTATAATCGAAAGCCGATTTTGGTCGTCTTCAACTGCACTCCATCGCAGGAATGAACAAAGTGGACGGGGGCGTGTCAGAGGCGTGGTGAAGGCGGGACTGGGGTGTGCTTATCGGCTGAGGAGAGATGGGCGTCTTTAGCTGATAATCAAAACAAGAAGGGCGTTTTTGATGAGAATTTGGTCCGCTTTATTTGGACCCTTTTTTTTCAGGTCCAAGTCCCAAAAAAGTGCCCCAAATGACCAGATGACCACCGGAGGGAATCGGGGATCACCTCCCCTGACTCCCCCAGTGGTCACTAACCCCCTCCCACCAAACAAAACCCACTTTACAAACTTTTTTTCCCAGCCTGTATGCCAGCCTCAAATGCCGTACCCACCTCCATGACAGCAGAATGTGTTCTATCCTCTGACAGCCTTTCCCTGGTTCTGATGTGGGTCTCGGGTGAATGTGACACCTTTTCTGTTATGCGCACTGCAGAGTCACATCAGCAATGCATTGTGATGGGTGTAAGGTATTGGGCTCCGTGATTCCACTAGCTTGTGTTAAATGCTTACGATGTTGGTAGTTGGTAGGCTCTGCTTTCATGGTGCTTTTCCCTCTGCTTACTGGGTCAGAGTGTGCCCTCTTTTGTTTCCAGTAGTCCATGAGGTAGTGGCCATTTTTGTAAGCCAGTTTTAGCTCCCTTTCATGTGTTACCCACATTACTGAAAGTAGGCATTGAACAGCATTCTGCCAGCTCTGACCTACTGCTAATTTCAGTACCAGGGAGACTCTTTGCCAGTGGGGCACAACTTCTGATCTGCAGTTAACTGTGAGTAAACGTGCTTATTCCAATAAAGGACATTTTCGGAGACATTAGTCTTCAGGTGTCAACTGGTGTGCTAAGGTTCTACAGCAGCAACAAGTCCTAGAGGCCTGGAGCACTGTACAGCGCTGCGTACACTTTGTAGCGCTCTAGAAATGTTAAATAGTATAGTAGTAGTAGTACCGCAGTGCACTTCAGGCAGGCGGACCCAGGCCTATCCCCCCTACCTGTAACACTTGTGCTGGTAAATGGGAGGCCTCCAAAACCCACTGTACCCACATGAAGGTGCCACCTTCACCCCTAAGAGGTATGGTAGTGTTGTACATTTGTGGGTAGTGGGTTTTGGGGGAGGGGGTTGGGGGCTCAGCACCCGTGGTAAGGGAGCTATGCATGTGGGAGCTGTTTCTGAAGTCCACCGCACTGACCTCTAGGGTGCCCAGTTGTTGTCCTGGCATGACAGGGGGGCCAGTGTACTACGAATCGTGGCCCCTCCCATGACCAAATGGCTCGGATTAGGACGTTTTTGAGCTGGGTGTCTTTAGTTTTCATTATCGCTAAAAAAAAAAAAACGCCCAGCTCATAAACGAACAAATCCATGGCATTTGGTCCGTACAAACTGTATTTTCAAAACAAAACAGACGTCCATTTTTTTCAAAAATACAGTCTGTCCCTCCTCTTCACGTACCCGTTTTCGGACATAGACGCCCATGGAGATAGGCGTTCGATTATGCCCCTCCACGTTTCCAGTGAAAATTATGATTAGTATAACCTTCAAACTCACACAAAGTGCACATAGAATCATAACAAAGGTATAACTTGAAGTGCTAAATACCCCATCCCCAAACTAGAATCCTCCCTATCCATCCCCTCCCTAATCCCATCCCCGCCATACCTTTAAGAATTCTGGGTTAAGGTAGTAAAATGAGCCCAAAATCAGAAGTGGGATCATATTGGCCCAGTCTCTTGTCCATGAGTTGTTCCATTGCTCCAATCAGAGATAGTTTCAACATCTAATCAAACTTGGTAGGTCCCACTGATTTTTTCCAATGGCCTGCAATAACACTTTTAGCAGCCGCCAAGCACATTCTCTTGAGGCGGCATTGCCTATTGCCCAATCCAAACAGACCCCATTGTCGATCGCAAGGGAAAGGGCTGCCCTTGTGAGCAGCAATCTTAGAAACAACCTTCTCCCAAAAGAGTTTTGTCTGCTCATAGAAACACCAAATATGCAGGAATGTTCCAACACCATTTCCACAGCGCCAACAATTGTGGGGGACTGTGGGGAGCATAGCATGAAGTTTCACAGGTGTATAATACGGTCTGTGCCAGAGCCGGTGGTGGGAGGCGGGGCTGGTGGTTGGGAGGCGGGGATAGTGCTGGGCAGACTTATACGGTCTGTGCCCTGAAGAGCACAGGTACAAATCAAAGTAGGGTATTCACAAAAAGTAGCACATATGAGTTGTCTTGTTGGGCAGAATGGATGGACCGTGCAGGTCTTTTTCTGCCGTCATCTACTATGTTACTATGTATAATACCAGCGTGTTAATACTTTATAAGCATTTTCCTTCAGAAGCACACAAACTGAAGCTTCCTTGACTTCTAAAAATATTGCTTTCCATTCATTCACAGTAAACTCAACATTAAGACCATTTCCCCTTGAGTCATATAGGCATACTTCTGAAAGCCTATACCCATAATAAATTTGTAAAGAATGGAAATAGTTTCCCTTATTTTCCCCACCGATCCCCATAGATTTTCAAAGTGTTCACAGTAATCAGGGGCATCCCTCAACCACCTTTGTTGGAGTACATAATATTTAACCTGCAAATAAAAGAAAACATCAGACCCAGGTAGGGTGTATTTCTCCTTAAGCTCCACAAAGGGACACATTTCACCCACCTCCAGAAGGTCCTGAAAACGAACCAACCCCTGAGCTACCCATCATATAAACACAGGATGCCTAAATCCTGTTGAAAACCCTGGATCTGAACTAATATGGGCATATGAGGAAGGTGCCCTAGACTCCCTAAATTTAGGCCTAAAAGAACCCCACAGTATTAGCAGGTGGCAGACAAATGGATTGTCAGATAACTGGCTATAGGCCCTGGAGGAGAGAGAGGCCCACAGAGCTGTCCCCAAAGTGTAATCCCATACATAGGCCTGGTCCATAAGTGCTACAACTGTCGGTTGATCCTGACTCCAGGCCGAGATGAGGTTCAACTGAGCTGCCCAGTAGTACCAGTGTAAATTGGGTACTCCTCATCCCCCTAGCTCTACCGACCATCACATCACCTTTCTATTGAACCGTGAAGCACTGCCTCCCCAGGGGAAACCCAAGAGGTCCCACTGCAGCCTCATTAACTCTAACTTGGGGACCAAAACTGGCAGGGTCTGGAACAAAAACAACAACCTAGGTAAGATGCTCATCCTGATAGCTGCAATCCGGCCCCGCCAGGATTTATTTATTTATTACATTTGTATCCCACATTTTCCCACCTATTTGAAGGCTCAATGTGACTTACATGTTACCGTACAGGCGATCGTCAATATCGGTATGAACAAATACAGAGTGATGTTGTGGCAGAGTAGAGTTCATGTGTGACAGACACATTGGGTAATCGTAAGGAGGAAGAGTTATGTCCTGCATGAGCTTTGGTTACGTTATGTTCCAGTGTTTGGACATTTAAGTTGGATCATTAGGACATGCCTTTTTGAACAGGTTAGTTTTTAGTAGTTTCTGGAAGTTTAGGTGGTCATATGTTGCTTTCACGGCGTTTGGTAGTGCATTCCATAGTTGTGTGCTTATATTGGAGAAGCTGGATGCATAGATTGATTTGTATTTGAGGCCCTTGCAGCTTGGGTAGTGGAGATTTAGATATGTTTGTGTTGATCTTGTTGTATTTCTGGTTGGTAGGTCTATGAGGTCTGTCATGTATCCCGGGGCTTCGCTGTAGATGATTTTATGAACCAGGGTGCAGATTTGGAATGCAATAAGTTCTTTGATTGGGAGCCAGTGCAGTTTTTCTCATAGGGGTTTGGCGCTTTCGAATCTTGCTTTTCCAAATATAAGCCTGGCTGCTGTGTTTTGAGCAGTTTGGAGTTTTTTTTATAATTTGTTCTTTGCACTCCGCATAGATTCCGTTGCAGTATTCTAGGTGACTTAGTACCATGGATTGCACCAAGTTGCAAAATAGTTCCCTAAGGAAAAAAGGTTTCAATTGTTTGAGCTTACACATTGAATGGAACATTTTCTTTGTTGTAGCTTTCACTTGGCTCTCTAGCGTGAGGTTTCGGTCGATTATGACTCCGAGTATTTTCAGGCTGTCTGAGATTGGGAGGGTGTAGTCTGGGGTGATTATGTTGGTGGGTTTATTCGTGTTGTATTGAGATGAGAGGATGAGACAGTGTGTTTTTTCTGAGTTAAGTTTTAGTTGGAAAGCATTCGCCCATGAGTTCATGATGTTCAAGCGGAGTTTGATGTCATTGTTGATTTCTGTTGGATCATGTTTGTAGGGGATGTATATTGTGATGTCGTCTGCGTAAATGAAAGGGTTAAGGCCTTGATTGGATAAGGACTTGGCAAGTGGGGTCATTAGGTTGAAAAGGAGTGGTGATAGTGGTGATCCTTGAGGTACTCCACACTTTGCTTTTCATGGTGATGATATGTTCGAGTTAGGAAACCCTTGATCTAGCTAAGTACACTTCCACCAATCCCGAAGTATTCTAGGATGTTTAGTAGGATCTTATGGTTGACCATGTCGACCGCGCTAGACATGCCAAATTGGAGGAGAAGTACACTTTTGCCTATTGCAATTTCTTGTTTGAATTTGGCTAAGAGAGTAATTAGTACTGTTTTGGTGCTGTGGTTGGAGCAAAATCCTGATTGAGATTCATGTAATATTGAGAATTTAATGTAGTCAGTGAGTTGCTTGGTTACCATACTTTCCATCAGTTTGACTACCAGTGGGATGGATGCTACTGGGCGGTAGTTGGTGATATCGTTTGTTTTTTTCTTGGTATCTTTTGGTATTGGGGTGAGTAGGATGTTACCATTTTCCTTAGGGAAGAGACCATGTTGGAGCATGTAGTTTAAGTGGGATGTGAGGTCTGTTATGAAGCGGCGGGGGGGCAGATTTTAGTAGGTAACTGGGGCAAGTGTCCAATTTACATTGAGTCTTGGAGAACCTGTTGATTGCTTGTTTGACTGTTTCAGCGGTGAGGAGAGCGAAGCTTGTCCAGAATCTGTCCGCTGGGTATTCACCAAGGGTTGAGTCCATACACTCGATGAAGTTTTCGATGTCAGTGATGTTCTGAGGTAGTATGTTGCGTAGATTTATAATTTTTTCATTGAAGTATGTGTAAAGTTTGTCTGCAGATGGGATGTCTGTGTTGGTTGTGGTGACCAAGGTGGTATCTAGTAGTTTGTTCACGAGTTGGTATAGTTTTTTCGTGTCTTTGTAGTCAGGCCTGATTTTGGTTTTGTAGTATAATCTTTTGGCTTGTCTTATTTTGTATTTGTATTTCCTTTGCTTTAGTTTCCATGCGTTGTTTGCATATCTTTTATTTTATTCCAAGCTCGTTCGAGTTTCCTGGTTTGTGTTTTTAGTTTTTTCAGTTCTTCGTTGTACCAAGATATCGAGTTAGTCCTTCGTGAGGTTCTTGTTTGTAATGGTGCTATTTTGTCTAATATGTTTTTACATCTTTTGTCCCAGTCTGAGAGGTATTGTGTAGAGTCAGATTGTGCTTTCCATTCATCATTGTACATCTGTTGCCAGAATGTTTTTGAGTCTATTTGGCGTCTTGTGCTGTAGGTTTTGTGTTCTTGTGTGCCATGTGAACCCCTTTTCCGCCAGAGTAGGGATAGATTTAGCTTGTAATGGCCTGACCATGGTGTGGTTGTCCATTTAATATCTGATATTGTTAGGTTCTGGTCTGTGGGCAGTTTGTATGAGATAAGGTCGAGTGTGTGCCCTTTGTCATGGGTTGCTTGAGTGTGTGGCCGTTTAAGGTCCCATAAATGGAGGAATTCATTGCATTCGCGTGCATTGGTAGAGTTTGGATCTTCTAAGTGAAGATTGATGTCTCCCAATATGAGTACATTGGGGTTAGTTACACAGGTGTTAGATATGAAGTCCATGAAGTGTGATTGGCATTCGTTCTAGTTGCCTGGTGGTCTATAAAACAGGACACAATTTAGGTGATCAAGCAGGGTTGTGTGGTGGATTCTGATTGAGGTGATTTCAAGTTGGGATGTTATGGACTCGGCATTGGTTACGGTAGTGAAGTGGGATCGCTGGATTAGTGCTATACCGCCGCCTCTCTTTTCCTTTCTGGTCCAGTGAGTGATTTTGTATCCTGGGGGGCATAGGTCTAGGATTATGGGGTCCTTTTGATCGTGGATCCAGGTTTCATTGATGAAAAGCAGGTCGAGGTTTTCTGACGTGATCCAGTCTGTTATTATTGCTGCTTTATTTACTACGGATCTGGCATTAATGTAGCCCACTTGGATTGTTTGGTACGGGTCATCTATATTCGGTGTTATGTGGATTTTTGTCAGTTGCCGTTTCTTTGTTAGTGTGGGTTTGTTACAACCTTTCTTTCCCTTGTGTTGAGGTTGTTCGTGTGTCAGTGTTCTTCCTTTGCTTTGGTTGTTGTCAGTTTGGTGAGGTGTGATGTGTCTGGTCATACTTATAGAAGCATTGATTCAGTGATCAAGATTCTTAATCTAGATCACTTAAGCAGCAATGAAGAGCTTCAAAAGGACAAGGGCAACTGACCTGTCCGTCGGGTTGTCCTGGTGGTGGATAACCATCTACCTTGCCAACCTGCCAGGTCCCTGCAGAGCAGCTGGAACAAGGGGACATAATTTAAAGTACACAATTGGGAGATATCGCTGGGGATCTGAACCCCTAGATATTTGAAGCTGCCATGAGTGCACCGAAAGGGAAAGGTCCAAGCCAAGGAGTCTCGCTCCTGCTGGGTGATAGAAACGTCCATCAGCTCTCATATATTATAATTTGAAGCACCACGTTTAGAACATACCCCAGCTGAATTCAAACCTGTTCTGTGGGACACCCGTGGAGACACATAAATTCTATGTAAGAATTTAATCTCTTGCTCTCTATGTAACATATCCTCTGATAACTTAGATACAGCAATGAAAGCAGCAGCCAAGTAGTCAGCATACACCCAAGATCATCACACCATACCTGAGCCAATGTCTCAAATTGAGTATTAGGCAATATGGATAACAAAAAAACAATTTACAATGCCCCAACATGGGGGGGGGGGGGGGAGCTTCAAATACCTGCAAACAGTTCTGCACCTTCACAGCACCAGCCTTACTGCAATGTCTCCTACCTCAATGCAAGCGGCGTCCTCGGGCTGCGCAGGGTCCCGTCATCATGCACACTTTATTTATTTATTTATTTATTTATTGCATTTGTATCCCACATTTTCCTAATGTATCGTTCTTGGTGGTATATAGATTAGAAAATAGACACTTGGTGTTACATAGAGACCTTGAGTATCATAGTAGAAGTTTAAAACAAGCAGATATTATGAAAACAATTCTGAGTATGAGTAGGAGGAGATGTGTACAATTACATTTGTTGATCTTTGTGGTATGCCTTGTTAAAGAGATGGGTCTTCAGAAATTTACGAAAGTTAGTTAGTTCGTATATCGTTTTTAGATTGCGCGGCAATGTGTTCCATAGCTGGGCACTCAGGTAGGAAAAGTTTGCTGCAGGCATTGTTTTGTATTTTAGACCTTTACAGCTGGGGAAATGAAGATTAAGGAATGTGTGGGATGATCTTTTGGCATTCCTGGTCAGTAAGTCTATAAGGTCTGACATGTAGGCTGGGGCATCTCCGTGGATGATTTTATGAACTAAGGTGCATATCTTGAACGTGATGCATTCTTTAAGTGGGAGCCAATGTAACTTTTCATGTAGGGGTTTAGCACTTTCATATTTTGTTTTACCGAATATGAGTCTGGCTGTGGTGTTCTAGGCTGTCTGAAGTTTCTTGATTATTTGCTCTTTACAGCCACCATAGAGTGCGTTGCAGTAATCTAGGTGACTGAGCACCATTGATTGTACCAGGTTGCTGAAAAAGGGTAGAAAGGTCTTACTCTTTTTAATTTCCACATTGAATGGAACATCTTCTTGGTTGTGTTTTTCACTTGGTTTTCCAGTGTTAGATGTCAATCGATAGTAACTCCAAGAATTCTCAGGGTGTCCGAAATTGGAAGGGACAGGTTTGGTGTGTTTATGGTGGTGAATTTGCTCGTGTTGTGTTGTGAGGTGAGTATTAGGCATTGGGTTTTTTCTGCATTAAGTTTCAGGTGGAATGCATCCGCCCATGAATGCATAATATGGAGACTTTGGTTGATGTCATTTGAGATTTCCTTTAGGTCTTGTTTGAATGGGATGTAAATTGTTACTTGACTGGCACAGCCCTGAGCTATGTGTGTGTAGTTCTTCTTTGGTTGCAGGCTCCTTGATTGCTTTGCTTCCATGCACCTGGCTCTGCTCTCTCTCTGCCTGGCTTCCAGGCTCCTTGATTGCTTTGCTTCCACCCACCTGGGTCTGCTCTTCCTCTGCCTGGCTTGTCTTCCGGTTTCTCCTTCCCCTGCTCTTGTCCTATGCCTGTGCCCCTTCTCCATGCTGATGTCAGATGCCAGCACTTTATCAGCTGATCTCTCCCTAGACTCCTTGCTTCGGCTTCTACTTTGGTAGGTGTTACTTGCTCAGTAGTGTGCTTCTCCTCTACTTTGTTCCTCGTTGCTGACTTAGCCTGTACCTGGATTACTCTTGTGTCTGCTGCCTGCCTACTGACTCTGCCTGTACCTGGATCACTCTCTTGCCTGCTGCTTGTCTGGCCATCACATTCATCACCACGCTTCCTGCTCCATCTCGTAAGCCCTGCAGGCCGCCCACACCTAGGGGCTCAACCTCTGGGGAACGGCGGTCAGCGCAGGTGAAACCCTGGGTTGTCCGGCCACCAAGCAGAACCCGGTCCGAGTACCGGTCTCGGCAGCATTCTACTTGGTAGAAGAACTTAAAGGCCTGACACTTACCCAGGTGCACAGTAGGCAGAACACCCAAATAACGTTTAAGCTTAAAGTAGGCAAGAACATTCATGTCAGGAAGATTATACAAAGATTGCAGCTCCCCAGGAGATAGCAAATGAGCATCATTATTGAGAACATCACTCACCTGTCACATACCCTGAGCCTGCCACTCCCAAAATACCCAGTTATCAATCCCAGGAGGAAAATCCAAATTACCCCCCTAAAAAGGAAGGGAAAGGGAAATGGGACTTGATATACTGCCTTTCTGAGGTTTTTGCAACTACATTCAAAGCGGTTTTCATATATTCAGGTACTTATTTTGTATCAGGGGCAATTGAGGGTTAAATGACTTGCTCAGAGTTACAAGGAACTGCAGTGGGAATTGAACTCAGTTCTCCAGGATCAAAGTCCACTGCATTAACCACTAGGCTACTCCTCAACTAAAAGGAAGGAGAGACCTCACTATTAATGCCCAACAGTCTACAGACATGGCACATGTAGGACCAAAGTACATGGTTGTGATGGCATAAGGCCAACCTATCGGATTTAGCAAGCAACAAATAGACACATGAGAGTGGAGACAAAGCCACCACCTCTAAAGATATACAGTTACAGTTAGTTCACTTATAGCCCACTAATACCATTCGCACAGTTCACAGCGGGTTACTGTAAGAAAACTAGAACCCAATATGTCTAGGATACAACAAATACAATAAAACAAAATTTAAGTATTATTGGCACTACAAGTAGTCACTTCTTAATGACCCACTTATAGAAAAGTAATGTCTTTAAACCCTTCTTAAACATAACATAACTAGATAAAAAAAACCCTGGGAGAAGGACGTCCATCTTCTGATTTATGTCGGAAGATGGGTGTCCTCCTGTTTCGAAAATGAGCCTGAAAAGTGGTCCCTAGACACCAATCTCGAATCTGTCTCAAGCCAGATGTTAAATTATACAGACCTAGGTTTAACAGCCCAAAGCCTCCTTTCTTTCATGGTAATGTTAAAACCTCACAAATAAACAATCTGCAACGAGTGTGTAGTTATAACAAAGAAACTATCAAACACATCACTCCAATGTAGTGTCACACTGGGGATTCAGATCTGAAGGATAAAAGATATTAAATTTTAAAAAATAGCCTCAGTGTAACAGGGAGCCTGACTTACCTGCAAAGGTAAATGTGATTTCTTTCCACCCCAGAGAACAACGCGCAGTGCTTGATGCAGCCCATCAATAACCTTTGTCCTCAAGCATAAAGGCAGTCTGGAAAAGATACAGCCTCTTCAGGACAATGAGCATATTGTAAAGAAAAATCCTCTCCACCAGATGCACTGGGAGTGTCCCACACACACGCAAGCAATCCAAAGTCTTCCACAATAAGGGAACTACATTTACAGCATGTAATTGGGAGAGATCAGAAGGAATATACAGTGGTGGAAATAAGTATTTGATCCCTTGCTGATTTTGTAAGTATGCCCACTGACCAAATACTTATTTCCCTCTGCAGAATGCAAATAAATTCATATACTTTCCACAATGTGATTTTCCGGATTTAATTTGTGATGTGCTATCTCTCACTGTTACCAATAACCTACCCTTCAATTATGGGCTGCTCATGTCTTTGTCAGTGGGCATACTTACTCCCACCAACCAGTAAGAGATCTGGCCCCTACAGACCAGGTAGATGCTCCAAATCAACTCGTTACCTGCATGACAGACAGCTGTCGGCAATGGTCACCTGTATGAAAGACACCTGTCCACAGACTCAGTGAATCAGTCAGACTCTAACCTCTACAAAATGGCCAAGAGCAAGGAGCTGTCTAAGGATGTCAGGGACAAGATCATACACCTGCACAAGGCTGGAATGGGCTACAAAACCATCAGTAAGACGCTGGGCGAGAAGGAGACAACTGTTGGTGCCATAGTAAGAAAATGGAAGAAGTACAAAATGACTGTCAATCGACAAAGATCTGGGGCTCCACGCAAAATCTCACCTCGTGGGGTATCCTTGATCATGAGGAAGGTTAGAAATCAGCCTACAACTACAAGGGGGGAACTTGTCAATGATCTCAAGGCAGCTGGGACCACTGTCACCACGAAAACCATTGGTAACACATTACGACATAACGGATTGCAATCCTGCAGTGCCCGCAAGGTCCCCCTGCTCCGGAAGGCACATGTGACGGCCCGTCTGAAGTTTGCCAGTGAACACCTGGATGATGCCGAGAGTGATTGGGAGAAGGTGCTGTGGTCAGATGAGACAAAAATTGAGCTCTTTGGCATGAACTCAACTTGCCGTGTTTGGAGGAAGAGAAATGCTGCCTATGACCCAAAGAACACCGTCCCCACTGTCAAGCATGGAGGTGGAAATGTTATGTTTTGGGGGTGTTTCTCTGCTAAGGGCACAGGACTACTTCACCGCATCAATGGGAGAATGGATGGGGCCATGTACCGTACAATTCTGAGTGACAACCTCCTTCCCTCCGCCAGGGCCTTAAAAATGGGTCGTGGCTGGGTCTTCCAGCACGACAATGACCCAAAACATACAGCCAAGGCAACAAAGGAGTGGCTCAGGAAGAAGCACATTAGGGTCATGGAGTGGCCTAGCCAGTCACCAGACCTTAATCCCATTGAAAACTTATGGAGGGAGCTGAAGCTGCGAGTTGCCAAGCGACAGCCCAGAACTCTTAATGATTTAGAGATGATCTGCAAAGAGGAGTGGACCAAAATTCCTCCTGACATGTGTGCAAACCTCATCATCAACTACAGAAGACGTCTGACCGCTGTGCTTGCCAACAAGGGTTTTGCCACCAAGTATTAGGTCTTGTTTGCCAGAGGGATTAAATACTTATTTCCCTCTGCAGAATGCAAATAAATTCATATACTTTCCACAATGTGATTTTCCGGATTTAATTTGTGATGTGCTATCTCTCACTGTTACTAATAACCTACCCTTCAATTATGGGCTGCTCATGTCTTTGTCAGTGGGCAAACTTACAAAATCAGCAAGGGATCAAATACTTATTTCCACCACTGTACATCCTGAGATATTTGACCATTCCTCCTTTAACGGGAAGGGGTTCCAATGATCTACGAGCCGAAGATTAAGCAGATGAGCTTTCAACTTGGAAACATTAAGCTCCATACCAGACAGGGCCCCAAAGGAACTAAAGTATGTAAAACCTCAGGTGAAAACTGGTCAGGATGAGTATGAACACACATAATATCATCAGCAAAAGCCATGCATTTAACCTACTCCCAACCAACAGTTACACCTGGTAGACATGCAAGATGCTTAAGCTGAGACAAGACAGGCTCTAAAACAAAAAAATAGAGAAGCAGAGAACGTCAGACACATGCCCATTAACTATAACTGCAGCCATAGGGTTAGCATACAAGGCCTGAATGGCCTGCAGGAAAAAGCCATCAAAGCAGAGTGAACAAGAATGACCAATCCACCCTATCAAAAGATTTTACTGAGTTTAATCTAAAAACCAAGGCTGGACTAGCCATTCAATGGCACTGTTCAATAGCCAAAAGCAGCTTGCGCGCATTGAGGACAGCATGCCATCCCCATACAAAGCCTACCTGCTCTTCTACAACCAAGCGTGGAAGAGCACAGGGGCATGAGGCAGAGGTGCCCCCTTTCTCTGCTTCTCTATTTTCTCCATATTTCTATTGAGATTCATCGCTTACTTGCCCTTTTGTGTTGCAGTTTTTCTCCTTATAGGCTTTGTTTGCCTTGCTTCCTTATATCTTGGCACCATGGCTTTATATTTACATTTTCTCACACACGTTATTTTATACATCACTAGGTGCACATTTAGCCATATTCTGATTTATTCCATATAGTGCACTTCATGCTGTGGCATGTCCTTTTCACTCACAGATTTACATTCTCTTGCTGGGCAACATTTTTATATGGCTAGTCAAGATGGCATGTCTCCATATGCTTATAGTTTTTTTTTAAACCATTATATGATTTTTACTACATACCATCAGGGTTAGTATGTTCACTTTTTGTTTCTGGTCTTTTTTCAAGATTGTATCTAAATCCATTCATTTATTATTCTTCATTTTATTTTGGTTTTTCATTTTGTTTGTCCTGTTTTTTCTACATAGTTTTCTTTGGTCTTGCTTTCCTCACTAAAGCGGACACTTCATACGCTACTTCACTCTTTTCTCACTTTAACCATTAGTACTGCAATTCCAATCAATACTGCCTTTAGAATACGTACCTTCTTTTTTACTGATAGGATACATTGCATGGTGTGTTTATTCACAGCATTCTCATCCCCCCTTTATTTTAACAGTTTACTTTGGTCTGTTTACTTACAGACTACTATTTCTCAGCATTTTGCATTTGACTGGACATACCATTTAGATTCCTTGATTAATCATTACTCACATTACAAGATCAGTGCTTTAGGATTTTACTGGTTTATCAATCTGTTTTTAACTTTTATGTTAACTACTTTTTTATTACGTTTAATCATAATTTTATTCATTTATTTTTTACATCACATATGCCTTTTGAGTTTGTATAAATGATGTATTATATATATTCTTTGTTTCTCTAGGTTTTTCCATATGTACCATGTTCCTGGTCATCTTTTACTTTTATTTATTTTTTAACCTTCACTTTTTAAAGTTTGTATCGTCCTTTAAGTTTTACTGTATGTTTTATTGTACACTTGTATTATTATTACATTATTTAATTAATATGTTGTTATATATGTTTTTAGACTCCTGAGGCAGGCATCATTGCCGAAAAACGGCGCTGTGTCGAGTCTTTTTAGAAAATAAAGTCGCCTATTTTGGACATATATTTTCGTCTGGTGTTTTGTGGAAGTGTCGTGTTGATTACACTACTCTCCTTTCTGCTGCTGCATCCATAGTGTTTCAACATTCCTCCACTTCTGTGGACTCCTGTTTGCTTTTTTGGAAATACAGTGCAATCCGCTTAAGGTCAAGGGCCTGGGACCAAAGAAATACATGCAGTTAACCAGAGCGTGCACTTAACCGTTGTGACCCAAAGAAGCTTGACATCTGATAAACATATGTACAGTACTGTTTATTATATGTACAGTATACAGTCTCCGTTAACTGACGTTATACAGTCTCCGTTAACTGACGTTAGGCTTACTTGAAGTAATCAGTCATAGTTCTCTGTACACTCTTGTGTCTGTGAGTTCCATAGACTACGTCTGCCAGACGGTAAAAACTGTCATAGCACTGACGTCCAGTGGCCTCCAGATAGGCCCACACGGTGTTGAGACTCTCCAGTGCTCTTGCAAAAGTGACAGGAGGTTGTTGAATTTCGTCAGCATGTGCCTCGCTGTTCATTTCATCATCAGCCGTTACCTGCATGTAGGCACATATCTGGACATCAGTGCTGTTGTCAGCTGTTTGTAGATCGTAATCAACAGCTACATAGTGATGAAACTCCTCTTCAGTAAAACCGGCTGGGATGTCAATAGCCTGTTCATCTGACGCGTTTGCAACAACTGCATCTGTTTCGTCCCTCTCCACATCCCTAACAAAGCTTGCCCGCTTGTAGCAGTTCACAATGGTTGCCTGTGTAACATGATTCCAGACTTCTTTCTGCATTTGTAGGGAATCCAACAGTGATAGATTACGAGCCAGTTCAACAGCACATTTATCCCTGCCAGTCTGGTCCTCCATAACGCTCATCAGACGACGTAGTACAAGAGCCCGATAATCTTGTTTGAAATTGGCTATTATGCCCTGATCCATAGGTTGGATCAGAGAGGTAGTGTTTGGTGGCAGGAAGACCACCTTGACGTTAGACAGCCTGACATCATCACTGTGTGCAGCACAATTATCACAAAGCAATGAAATCTGACGCTTTTGTGCTCATATTCTAGTGTCTAACTTCTTTAGCCACTGCTTCCAAATTTCCCCAGTCATCCATGAATTTGCATTAGCCTCGTATGACACAGGAAGTTGCTTAACTTTCTTGAAGCAACGGGGCTGTTTGCTCTTTCCAATGACGAGGGGTTCCAACTTCTCACTCCCATCCATATTGCAGCAAAGGAGGATCGTCAGTCAGTCCTTCGATGTTTTACCTCCAGTATTTTCTGCATGTTTGAATGCAAGTATTCCATCAGGAATCGTTCACCAGTAGAGACCGTTTTTGTCAGCATTGAAAATGTCACGAGGTGCAAACTCGTTCAAGATGATAGGAAGAACTGAAACAACCCAATTTTCAGCACCAAAGTCATCAGCATCTTGTTTCTCACCATGCTGCTTCTTGAATTTTATGCTGTTCCTCTCCTTCTATCTTTCCAACCATCCAACAGTGGCTTTGAATTCAGTTAGTCCAAGACTTTCAGCTAGCTGGTTAGCTTTCTCCATAAGCAGTGGACCACTGACAGGAAACTGTCTGCTTCTGACTTGAGAAAACCACCAGTGTACACTCTAACAACATTCTTTCGCTTCTTCTGCTTGTGGCAGTTAACCAACGAGATTTCAAATTTACCGTCCCTTTGTCACGCACCAATTGGCTTTCATATTCCGTGTGTGCACTTATGCGGAGTCTTTCCTGCAGAGGAGCGGTCTTAAACCATGCATATAAGTGAATGTTGCACTTATCAGTGGTGCGCTAAACTGAAGTTTGTCTCCATAGAAATTGATGGCGCCAAAAATGGGACTGTATGGTATGCAGTTAAACAGAGCATGCGCTTATCTGACATGCACTTAAATGGAGTGCACTGTATATATCTTTTATAATTTTGTATTTAGCGGAGTGTGGTAGAAAATGCATTTCTGTTACTTTTACCAGCATTTTCACGGCATATGGAATATGGCTTTCTTGGGAGGTCTCCAGTTTTTGTCTGCATGTTTTTGTGGCCCCCTATTTTGTATCAGTTGAGGGTCTGTCCATGTTTTGCATATGCAACTGAGGTGAAGGATTCTGCTGGCATGTAGTGTCTGTGTAGGAATCTGTAACAGTCCAGCTTGTTCCATTTTCCCAGTAGTGGATATATTGGTATATAGTGTGAGAAATAGTCTGATAGTAAATCATATGTCAGATTTAATGTCAATAAATTTATTGTGAAAAGAATTAGCAGAATGGGATGAATAGCAAACTGTGGGCCCCTTTTACTAAGTGATGGTAAGCCCAATGCGGGCTTACTGCTCGCTAAACAGAGAATTGCTGGGCTACAGCAGCAGCCTGGCGGTACTTCCCACCTCTAGCATGCCATCATATCTGGAGTGTACCCGACGGTAATTGTGCAGTGCCGTGCTCTGCTCAGTTACCTCCAGGTTAGCGTGGGAGCCCTTACCGTTACCTCAATGGGTAGTGGTAAGGGCTCCCCCCGAAATGGCCACACAAGTGATTTACTTGCCGCATATCCATTTCCTGCAGGAAAGAGAGACTTCCCTTTTACCCATTGTTGTAAAAAGAGGCATCGGCACGTGTGAAAAACATGCACCGATGCCAGCGCAGGCCCTATTTTGCTGCAGTTTGGTAAAAGGGGCCCATAGGTTGGCTACAGATACAAGAGTATGGTAAAAATCAACCATAGCATTCTGCGAAAGATAATTGGCCATTTGTAATTCACAGTAAATAATATTATATTCTTTAATATTATTTGTAAATTGGTTGCTGCCTGTGCACATATCTATGGGTTTTTTTTTTTTTGGGGGGGGGGGGGGGGGGTTAGAGAGAGACAGAGCCTGTTGTTGAACATTTACCAACACACCACTAGTTTAAACCCTCTGCTCAGCGTGCCATGGTGGCTAAGAAAGCAAATAGAATGTTGGTATTTGGAAAGGAAAATAAAAATGTGGACGTTATAATACCTTTGTGTCACTCCATGGTACAACCACTCCTCGAATACTGTGTGCAATTCTGGTCAATGCATCTCAAAAAAGATATAATGGAATTAGAAAAGGAGAAGGGTGACGAAAATGTTAAAGGGGGTGGGATGACTTCCCTATGAGAAAGGCTGAAGTGGCTAGGGCAGTTCAGTTTGGATGGCTGAGGGGAGATATGATAGAGGTCTATAAAATAATGAGTGGAGTGGAATGGGTAGATGTGAATCGCTTATTTACTCTTTCAAAAAATACTAGGACTAGGGGCAGTGGTGTGCTGGTAAATTTTTAACAGGCTCTCTCCCCGGTCCACCTCGGCGCCCCTCCCCCATCCACCTCGGCACCCCCCCCAAAAAAAATTTGCAGAGCTGGCTATACCCGGGGGGGGGGGGGGGGGGGGGGGGCGGCGGCCAACACATTACTCTCTCCAGGAAAAAAAAATTAAATGATCCCAGGTTCCAATCTAATTCATGTTTAATATGGGATAAAATGCCATAAATAAGTAAATAAACATAAACTTTTAATGTTCAGCACCTGATTCTCAAAGTGGACATATTCCAAACATTATAATGAAAATAAAATAATTTTTTTTCTACCTTTGTTGTCTGGTGACTTTGTTTCTCTGATCATGCTGGTCCAGTATCTGATTCTGCTGCTCTCTATCTGTTCCCTTGACTCCGTTTCCAGGGCTTCCTTTCCATTTATTTCTTTTCTTTCCTCCTTTCTTCTTCATTTCTTGTCCTCCGCATACTTGACTGTACAGTGGATCCAGCTTCTGCCTATTTTCTCCATCCATGTGCAGTTTATCTCCTCACTTCCTTTTCCCTCATCTAATCTCCTTCCTCTATCTTCTCTCCATGTCCAGCATTTCTTCTCTCTCCATTCCCTCCCCTCCATCCATGTCCAGAATTTCTCTTGCTCTCCCCGCCATCCATGTCCTGAAACTCTCCTCTCTCCTCTGCCCCTCTATATCCATCCATACCCAGCAATTCTCTCCTCTGCCCATCCATGCCCAGCAATTCTCTCCCCTGCCTCCCTCTGCCCATCCATGCCCAGCAATTCTCTCCCTCTGCCCATCCATGCCCAGCAATTCTCTCCCCTGCCCCCCTCTGCCCATCCATGCCCAGCAGTTCTCCTCCCTCCCCTGCCCTCCCGCTCCCATCCATGTGTAGCGATGTCCTTCGCCCCCCTATCCTTCCCTGCCGCTCCCATCCGTTAGTTTCAAATACCTGCCTCGAAGCGCCGCCTTATTTAAAGCCCTGCTGCCCGTCTCCAGCTGCCTTTCCTGATTGCTTCTCAGGAGTTCGGTTCTTCACGCCATTAGTCCCCGCCGCGGGAAAAGGAAATGACGTCAGAATGACGTCAGAAGGCGGGACTAAGGGCGCGAACTGAACTCCTGAGAAGCAATCAGGAAAGGCAGCTGGAGACGGGCAGCAGGGCTTTAAATAAGGCGGCGCTTCGAGGCAGGTATTTGAAACTAACGGATGGGAGCGACAGGGGAGGATAGGGGGGCGAAGGACATCGCTACTGTTTTTAATTACCTCTTTTTATAGACCTCTTTCTGACTCCGTCACACGGGGGACTAAAGGTACTTATTTCATATATCAGGTTCTGTATAGTTTCTCTAACCTCCATTTCTGTCCAAAACTGAGTGTCACTTGTATGTGATCTACCTTAGGCTAAATGTTAGGTAAAGAGAAGATAGAATCAATAAAAATAAAGACAGAGATAGGTTTAGATAGATAGGTACATTTTATTTCTTACCCAAACACAGGTCTTCAAGTTGATACAAATACAGACATCAGATTCTGGTTTCAGCCGCACAGGGCTTCGCCGTCTGACAGAAGCTTTGGAGAAGACTCTCAAACTAAGCCAAAATCTCCCCTCTTTTATACACAAACCTCTCCATAGAAGTGAATGGTGAGAAACCTTGCTCCTAATCTTTCTCACTTTCTGAGATCATACTTTCCCATGCGGTCTGCTGTCGGATGTGCCCACCTCCTTCCGTTCTCAGCTACTGCTAATTATCAACATGTTTTGGGAAGCGTTGAGATAACAGTTTCACATCTTCCGGCTGCAATACTTTTCACACCATCTTATGAACTCTGTATGACCTCTGTATCATTTTATACAAAACTACTAAGCTCCATTTTATTCATCTGATCCATCATTCTTTCATTACAGGTGCTGATTTAAATTAAAAGTTGCACCAGTTTGTATCAGGACTCATTGTTCAGACCTGCTTTTTTTCAGATTCTCAAATATTAATTCACTTGCTTGCTGTTTGGCCTAGTCAGTATTTTTTCCAGTTGTTCTAGGCTGCATAGCTTTGGCCATCACTATTCCAGTGGTAGCCTTAAAGCTAGGCCATATATTAACACTACAGATGGATGGGAGCGGGAGGGGAGGTAAGAATGGCGCCCTCCTGCCATGCTTACCTTGTGCAATGGAGCCAGCTCGCCCCTTACAACAACCGGCTCGCAAGAGCTGTCAAAATGTAACAAGCGGCTCGTGCGAGCCGGCTCCAGCACACCACTGACTAGGGGGCATGCAATGAAGCTGGGGGCATGCAATGAAGCTACAAAGTAGTAAATTTAAAAGAAATCGGAGAAAATATTTCTTCACTCAATATTAATTAAACGCTGGAATTTGTTGCCAGAGAATGTGGTAAAAGCAGTTAGCTTAGCGGGGTTTAAAATAGGTTTGGCTATCTTCCTCAAAGAAACAGTCATAAGCCATTATTAAGATGGACTTGGGGAAAATCCACTGTTTATTTCTAGAATAAGCAGCTTAAAATATATTGTACTGTTTTAGGATCTTGATAGGTACTTATAACCTGGATTGGCCACTGTTGGAAACAGGGGGCTAGGCTTGATGGACCTTGGGTGTGTCCCAGTATGGCAACACTTTTGTACTTATGTGCTTATATAGGAATATATGGATGATAGGACAAGTATATGTGAATAAGTCATGTAAGTTGTTCCAGGAATTGCAACAGATATATCAATTATTAGAAACTCAATACTTTTGCTGGTTGCAATTACAACATGCATTGCAGGATGGTCTGCTCCCTCTTGCATATCTACATGAGTCTTGGATGTTGCTTTGTATTGTCAAGAATCTAAGCTCCTAGCCACATGCAGGGACTTCTACAAAGTACTGCGGGTGTAGAGGTCTGGCACAGTACATGATGTTGAGCTCTGGTGGGAACATAAGTTCAAAGTGGACAGATGTTCAGACGTTGAGGACAATATGATGATCTGTTCAGACAGTGTCCTTATCTGCTTCTGTTAGGCAGTCTGGGTTCTGCTCCTACACAAAATATATAGGGCATCATTTAATTTTTCAAAGATTGGCCCTGATAAGAACTGCTATTGGACATTTACGACAAGCTTTTTGTACTGGGAACATGCATTGTATGCCTGTCCTAATTTACAGTCTCTCTGGGTGACTGTCTTGAAGTGCATCGTGCAGATATTGCATATTACAGAAATGTTTACATATAAAGATTTGATTTGGAAATCCACGGGTTTGAAAAGTTATTTACCAAAGGGTATGGACCAGGTGTTTGATTTTCTCATTGCTATTGCATTAAAGTTGATTGTAAACAATTGAAAGGATGCACAATGATAAATCCCAAAATTAATGCAAGGAAAAACTCTTGAACTCACTACAAAATTATAACCACACATCCTCGATTGAGTCAAAATGATATAAAAGTTAACAATAATATATCGAATTGAGGAAAGAAGACCTTAGATGCAAATAGACATATTTTTCAGTTTCTGCATCAGGATCCTAATATCTATCATAGATCAAAAACCTCCATCGATTTTGTTAAATACTTTTTGTGGCCAAAATTTAGTGACTTTTAAAACACTTGATATTCAATTATGCAGTTCAATCCAAACCCAGAATTGAAAAGCAAGAACACTTATCTATGCCTGACGGTGGCTCTCCATTTCACTTTTAAGGCTGTGTTCTGAATATTATCTTTCCTTCTTCATTTGAGCCAAAAAATCCAATTCTTTCAGGCACAACAGATGTTTTAATACATGCCCATCAGCTTGCTGTTGAAAGAGGACACTTATGAAGCAATTAAAGTGCCAACTACAATAATCGTAAGAGAAAAAGTTCTCTTAGTTTACATGGATGGCAACTTCAGTACTCCAATAAGGTGTTACGATCTGTGGGTTTCTTGTAAACTTTTGTTACAAAATTATTTTCACATAGACATATTTCCACATCCAAAACATAAATCACTTCACTGGAATATTGTAAGGTATACTGTATTAATTCATGACAGGTGTTTAACCAATTTTTAAAAGACATCAATTGGTTCTCTTCTCCAATCCATAATAGAAAAAAACATCATCTTGAATGACTACCACTAGAGGATCCATCTGAAGAAAATTCTTGGCACCCCTCCTGTTTAGTGGGTGCTACTAGCTTATCACTTTCTTCTTTGTACACCCAAGGATATACTCTATTATTCTTACAATCTTTCTCATCCCTTGCCAATTTTTTAATCTTAATCTTTCTAACCGCTATAATTTCTGGCTGGTCAAAGGAAATGATTTCCTCTGCATCTTCTCATGGGCAAACAGCCACCTTGAGCTATAAAAGCTCATTCCACAAAGGGAGTAGCTACATCTTGGGAAGGATTGCAGTAGTCTTTCCAGCAGAAATAGAAAGTTATTGAAAGTCCACAGTTCCTCTGTGTAATTGCGATCAATAGCTTTAGTAAGACTTGCTTATCTCACAACTCCCTAAACTGTCAAATAAAAGTAAACTGATCAATCCTTACTTTGTCCTCATTTGTTAATTAAAATCCTCAAAAAGCTTTCACACATTAACAATTTTCAATGTTAATTACACTAGAAAACAATTTATTTCCACTATATTCAATTTAAAACCACTTCTGGACTTTTCAGTTTAGCCACCAGATGGCAGTGTTGAAGTAGTAATCAGTAGTATAGAACCATAGAAACAGAGAAAAATGAAGGCAGATAAAGACCATATGGTCTTATCAAGTATGCCAAGTTCACTGACTCTAGTAAACGTAGTGAAGGAGACAGACACACTTCTGCATAGAGAAACCCATTGCATGGATTCCATCCTGGCTGAGATAGCTCAAACAAAAATAGTGCTCATATGTGGCTGCCTAGCTTACATTGAAGCTGCATGCACTGATAGGGAAACATCCAGCTTCAACAAGCAATTGTACACAAAAAATATTTTTAGACCAGGTATTAGAAAACAATATATCTCAAGAGGTAAGATCTATAAAGCAACTTTTTGGAGTATTATTTTAGCTAAGTTGATGATGATTTTATGATTTACTGAGATTATTATTATTATTATTAACATTTGTATAGCGCTACCAGAGATAGGGTTTGAGGTGAAGTTTTAGATACTATTGCACCAATTCAGGTAAAGGGGGTTCTGGTAAAAGAAAATCTATTTGGTTTACTGAACAATTATTCATTTTGAAAAGAAATTGTATGAGGTGAGAGAGAATATGGTGTAAGGGTGGTTTAGATATACATAGACAGGAATGGTGTAAGGCACTGAGTATTTATAAAGGTGCTATAAGACAAATTAACCTCCCCTGTTCACTAAGCTGCATTAGCGGCTGGTGGTGCGTTAATGCCAACACAGCATTAACATACCACCAGCCGCTAATGAAGATACCCTAACATATACCAAGGATGTCCTGGAAGATAATACAGAAATTCCTTCAGCAGAGGAACTTGCAACATTTTTTCAATCAAAACTTAAACATAGAAACATAATGGCAGATACAGGCCAAATGACCCATCCAGTCTGCCCCTCTTCATTAACCACTAACTCCTCCTTTTCCTAAGGGATCCCACGTGCCTGTCCCATGCTTTCTTAAATGCTGACACAGTTCTCGTCTCCACAACCTCCACTGGAAGGCCAATTCACGCACCCACCACCCTTTCCGTGTGAGAGTATTTTCTCCTAAGCCTATTTCCTTTTAACTTCATCCTATGCCCTCTCATTCCAGAGTTTTCCTTCATTTGAAAAAGACTCATCTCCTGTACATTAAAGCCACTGAGGTATTTAAACATCTCTATTATATCCCCTCTCTCCCATCTCTCTTCCGGCGTATACATGTTGAGGTTCATGAGCCTGTCTCTATATGTTTTATGACTGAGACCACTTACAAATTTTGTAGCTGCCCTCTGGACCGACTCCATCCTATGCAGTGGCGTAGCCAGACTGCCAATTTTGGATGGGCCTGAACCCAAAGTGGGTGGGCACAAAATTTTCTCTCTACCCCCCTCCCCCAGCAAAATTTAGTCACGCTAATCAGATGCATTTGTCACACAGGGTAAAGTGCTGCTTTTCAGTGCATCAGCTTTCAGAAAATTTATTTAATAGCCTAACACCCTTTTCAATGAGCTTTCAGAGGCCAAAACCTCCTGCCTCAGGTCAGTATAATGCTGTTACGGTATCCTCGCCTGACCTAAGGAAGGAAGTATTGGTCTCTGAAACTTCATTAACACAGGTACCATATTACTTTATCCTAAATTAAAAATAAAATTATTTTCTTTACCTTTCTTGTATGGCCATTTACTTTTTCTCATTGTGTCGCTCCCAGTCTCTAGATTCTGCTTTCCTTCGTTTTCGCTTAACTCTTCTGCCACGGTTTCCTGGCCATTTCTCCTTTTTCTCTCCTTTTTCTTTGCTTTCTTCAATATTTTTCTGCCTCTCTTTCTCTGTCCTGATTTAATTCATTCTTACTATCCATTCTTTAATTTCCTTCATCTACTTATGGCTTTTCATCTTTTTCTCACCCTTGTTCTCCCCATGCCCCTTCCTCTTATTCTCCAGTCTTTCACTACTCTCCTTTTCCATCCAGCAGCTCTCTTCTCTCTCTCCCCATCCTTCCAGTAGTCTCCCCTCTTTCTTTCTGCATCCTTCCATCCAGTGTCACCTCTTTCTCCCTACCCTTCCATCCAGCGTCTTCCCTCTTTCTCTCCCCATCTTTCCATCCATCTATCCTCTCTCCTGATCCTTCCATCTAATGTCTCTCTCCCTCTTTCTAACCAGTGTCTCTGTATCACTCTACCCTTTTCTGTTCAGTGTCCCTTCTCTCTCCACATCCTTCCAGTCTCTCACCTTTCTCTGCATCCTTCCAGTCTCTCCCCTTTCTCTCCCCATCCTTCCATCCAGAGTCTCTCTCCCCATCCATCCGTTTTCCCTCTTTCTCTCCCCATCCTTCCATCTGTTTTCTATCTTTTCTCCCCATCCTTCCATGTTTTCCCTCTTTCTCCCCATCCTTCCATGTTTTCCCTCATTCTCTGCCATCCTTCCATCTGTTTTCCCTCTTTTCTCCCCATCCTTCCATGTTTTCCCTCTTTCTCCCCATCCTTCCATGTTTTCCCTCTTTCTCTGCCATCCTTCCATCTGTTTTCCCTCTTTTCTCCCCATCCTTCCAAGTTTTCCCTCTTTCTCCCCATCCTTCCATGTTTTCCCTCATTCTCCCCATCCTTCCATGTTTCCCTCTTTCTCCCCATCCTTCCATGTTTTCCCTCATTCTCTGCCATCCTTCCATCTGTTTTCCCTCTTTTCTCCCCATCCTTCCATGTTTTCCCTCTTTCTCCCCATCCTTCCATCTGTTTTCCCTCTTTTTCTCCCCATCCTTCCATGTTTTCCCTCTTTTCTTCGACGAGGCCCGCCCTGCATGCCAGCGCCAGCCCCCATTGCCGGCCACTGCTGTTTTCCCGTTGAGCAGCAGGGCCGGCGCTACAAAAAAGAAGCGCTAACGGCGCTAAGGGCGAGAAATGTTTAAAAAAAAAAAAGCGCGGCACCGGTAGGCACTGTCTCGGCAGCCTTAAGGCATTGGCTGCTGAGGCATTGGCTGCTGGCTCGCAGGCTCCTCCCGCAGACGGGAGGAGCCTGCGAGCCAGCAGCCAATGCCTCAGCAGCCAATGCCTCAAGGCTGCCGAGACAGTGCCTGCCGGACGGTGCCGCGCTTTTTTTTATTTTTATTTTAAACATTTCTCGTCCTTAGCGCTGTTAGCGCTTCTTCTTTTTGTAGTGCCGGCCCTGCTGCTCAACAGGAAAAGCAGCAGTGGCCGGCAATGGGTGCTGGCGCTGGGCGGGCCTGGGCTGAAATTGGGTGGGCCTGGGCCCACCCAGGCCCACCCGTAGCTACGCCCCTGCCCTCATCAAAATCTAAATAAAAAACATAGCAATACTTACAGCAGCCAGCTTCAAACTTATTTACATGCACACTTTCAAGTGTAGCTTCAACATCAGTACCTCTCACCGCTTTATGCCGGTGGATTTTACAACACCACACCCTGTGGTCTTCCCCTCGCAAAAGCGCAGGAGGCACCTCTCAGCTTATTAAGCTGGACTCAATACCACTTCTCAAGTTGCCTGCTCCAGAGGATCCCTTCTCTGAGGTATTGATAAGTCTCCACAGACCAGCTGAAGTAATAGCCCAGGGTATTGGGACAATAAAGTCCCTGTTCATGTGCCAAAATGTGTAATTCTGTCCCTTGCCCCTGGGGAGGGGAAAACACTTCAGCTCTAGAGGCTGGAATAAGAGAGACAATCAGACTTAGATATAGGTGCAACCAGTAAAAATCTTTAATGGTATCTCACTAAGCCAATACAAAATAATTGTTCTTTCTGGAGCAGGTTGTTACCCAGTAGCCAGACGCACAGACTGAATAATAAAACTGCTCAGCAAAACTTTCTTAGTTATCACATATATACTGTTGTAAGTTTCGTTTCTCCTAAATCATGTTTCTCCTAAACTAACTTATGATCATATATGGATTTTTCTGTTTCTTTCCATTACACAATATAGTAATATACAAAAATGGCAATTTCCTCTATTCTATCATCCTCTCCTGCTTGTGTTCACATGCACACTTTGTGGCAATTGTCTAATTCCTTATCAGTAACACGTGATCACAGCGTGGAAAACCAGCTAACAAATTAGTATGAAACACCTGGTGTCCTTCCTTTCTGAACACATATTTCCATTAGAACATCTTGGAGTCTGCAGGATCCTCAGTCTCTCATCACTACCAAGGTTATATTTATTTATTTATTTGTTACATTTATACCCCACATTTCCCCACCTATTTACAGGCTCAATGTGGCTTACAAAGTAACATAATGGCAATTGCCATTACGGTTGATAACAAATACAAGGTTGTGTTATAGTCAAAGGTAGAAGTGTTTCAGATGTTGTGAGGTCGAGGATAATAAATTGTCCAGTACGATCGTAGATTATCCATGCGTATCTGCCATATATGGGCTGCATAGCCTCAGTTCCTCCTGAGTTTCTCCTTGGCATGTGATACGTACTTTCCAGTTACTGATAAAGCACTCTTGCTTATATGCAGCTGCAGGGAGAAACTAAAATTATGCTGACGACAGCAAACTAGGAAAACTGAGGGTTAGCAGGGCACTGCAGCTCCTTGTGACTCTGGGCAAGTCACTTAACCCTCCATTGCCCCTGGTACAAAATAAGTACCTGAATATTTATTTATTATTACATTTATATCCCACATTTTCCCAATGATTGCAGGCTCAAAGTGGCTTACATAAATCTGTAGTAAGTCTACAGTGCAAGAAAAAACAGTTATACAAATTGATAATAAGATATATAATAACAATTAAACAGCAATAGGCAAGAGATAATAGCAGGTAATTAGTGTCCTTGAATCTTATTAATGGTAGGAGTTAATTCAAATTAAGTTTAACCTGGGGAATAAGATTTCTTAAACAATACTGATTTCAGTAATTTTCTGAAGTTTAGGTAGTTCTGGGTGGATTTTACTGATTTGGGTAGAGCATTCCACATTTGAGTGCCTATCCTGCTTATAATCGAAAGAGAAAAACGCCTATAGTGCGACCCAAATCGGGAGATAGACGTTTATCTCCCAAAAACGAATAAATCAGTATAATGGAAACAAAACTTTCAGTGCGTCCGTTTCGTTCGTACGCTCAGATACAAACGCCCAAATAAGGGGCGTGTCGGGGGCGTGTTAGGGGCGGTGTTATGAGGTGGTCGTCTACAACGTATAACGGATAGCGAAATGATTTTGGGTGGGTGGGAACATGGGCGTCATTGCTTAGACCCAAAATAAAAGCCACCAGAGCAAGGGGGAAATCGTCTTTAGACCCATTAGCGATTGTGTGGAGTTGGAGAGTGGCGAGATCGGTGTTGGGAGAGCTGAATTGTTGGTTGCAGAGAAAGCTGAGTGTGTGGAGTACCTGTTACGTTCGTCTGTCTGCCCTAGTCGGAACGTTGTCACCCTCATCTGCCTCTTTTGTGTCTTACCTTTTGACCTTTCCCTACTCCTCCTCCTTGCTCTATTGGTCCCTTCCCCTTCCCCTCCCCTTATCCCTCTCCATTCACTGTTCCCACGTGTATATTGTATTCCCTGACCTACGTTTATCTCTGTGTTCCCTGCACTGTTTGGGGAGTGACTGGCCAGAGGGCGTGGTGGCTGGCAGTGAGAGATCTGTGTGCTGTTCTTGTTTTACTACTAGTACTAATACTTGCACTGGTGGGGATATGGATGCAGTTAATGCACTGGTGGCTGGCATGGTAGAGGAAGAGGCCACACACTGCAGGAGGTATTCACGGCCCCGAGTGTTCAGGCCCCGCACCACCTTCCTACACCTCACTGACCAGCAGTGTCTTACAAGGTTCAGGTTTGATAGGGCGACCATCGTGCAGCTTTGTGAGCAGCTGAAACCCCTCCTTCAGCCCCAGACCCGTAGGAATAACCCATCCTTGTCCACCTCAAAATCACTGCCTCTCTCTCTGTCCTGGCCACTGGGAGTTTTCAATCTGTATTAGCTGCTAACACAGGGCTCACCCAGGCTTCTATTTCACACTGTCTCACCCAGTTCCTGGATGCCTTTCTAACTCACACCTCTCACTACATCACTTCCCCCCCCCCCCCCAGGCCCTGCACAACAACATGGCCGCCTTCTATGCTGTTGCTAGATTCCCCTCGGTCATAGGTGTGATTGACTGCACACACGTCGCACTCAGTCCCCTCCGGCCACACGAAGCCACCTACAGAAACAGGAAGGCATTTCATTCTATGAGCATGCAAGTTGTGTGTGATGCCCAGGGGGAGATATTAGACATGTGTGCCAGGTACCCCGGTTCCACCCACGATGCCTACATCCTACAGCACTCGGGCATCTTCCGCAGGTTTGAGTGAGGGGAGTTCACTGGTGGATGGCTACTAGGTAAGTGCAACATGGATGTACCCATACTATACCTCCTCCACTGGGCAACCCTCAGCCCTGCCTTCCTCCACCTCACTCCATAACCCACTATCCTAATCTCCCCTCCCCCCCCCCCCCCGCACCTGCTCCAAGTAATACACACTCATCTATCTCATTCTGTTTTCTCCAAAGGTGACCGAGGCTACCCACAGAGTACGTGGCTCATGACCCCCGTGGTGCACCCACAACCAGGGGCAGAAGAAACCTACAACAGGAGGCATCGGAGCACCCGGGGGACCACTGAGCGGACCTTTGGCTTGTTGAAAAACTGGTTCCGCTGTCTGGACCTGTCTGGAGGAGAGCTGCTCTACAGTCCAGAAAAGGTGGCCAAGATCTTTGTGGCGTGCTGCATGCTGCACAATTTGGCCCAGCACAGAGGACAGGCCCTCCCAGAGGAGCCACAGCCACCAGCGGAGGCCCCAGATGAGCAGGAAGAGGAGCCCCCTCTACCCCCAGCCCACAGAGCAGAGCTCACTGCTTACCAGCTTGGCGTCAGAGCCAGACAAAGACTCATAGAAACAAGTTTTCTGTGAAAGTAAGTGCACATTTATTTATATTATTCACATAAGTGTTACCATCACACCCCCCACCACCACCCACCAACCCTCACCCTCCAGCATGTGCCGTCACTTTCCCCGTCCCCTCCCCGTCCCCTCTTACTCCTCCCACGGACTTCCTT
Organism: Microcaecilia unicolor; assembly: GCF_901765095.1. Lineage (NCBI taxonomy): Eukaryota > Metazoa > Chordata > Amphibia > Gymnophiona > Siphonopidae > Microcaecilia > Microcaecilia unicolor. The sequence goes on along the minus strand of NC_044040.1, from coordinate 95,656,670 downwards.
TGCAGCTGGTGCTGCAGGGGAAGTCTGTTCAGACTCCTCTGATGGGCTGCTCCCACTGTCCTCCTCCGTATGCACACAGCAGCCTGCGGCTTCGGCGGCGCTGTGGAAATCTGGCCACCTTGTTGGCTGTAGCCTGGCCACAGGACCCAGAAGGGGAGCTGGTTTGGTGGGTGCTGAACTAGTGGCTGCGGAGGCGGACGATCTCAATGCCCACCTCTTAGCTGGTGGTTGCTGCCCACTGGAGGAGGTGGATGGCAGGTCTTGCTGCAGCAGCACCGGTGGAGTAGGTGCTGTGAGGGCGCATGCCTTCAATGGTGTGCTGCAGCTGTTGGAGTTGCTGGAGCACCTCCTGGTGGGCTTGGCGCTGCGCCTGGAGCAGTTCCTGGTGGGCTTGGTGCTGCGCCTGCAGTGCCTCCCGCTGCAGCTCTAATTTTTGCTGCCGGTACTCCTCCAAGCACACATTGTGCCGCAGCAAATCAGTGACCAGCCGCAGTAGTTGCCTCCTTTGGCTGGATGGCCTCTGGCGAGGAGCTGGCCCCCTATATGCATCCTCCTCATCAGCAAAGTCAACCGGTGGTAGAGGTCCAGCCTCTGCTGGTGGTGCTGGTGGAGGTTGAGCCTCTACTGCTGCTGCTGCTGCAGCAGGTGGTGGAAGCAGAGGCTGTACTGCTGGTGTTGCAGGAGGTGGAGGTAGAGGCTGTTCTGCTGCTGCAGGCGGTGGAGGTTGAGGCTGTACTGCTGCTGTTGGTGGTGGAGGTTGAGGCTGTCCTGCTGGTGTAGGCCTTTGTTGGGATTGGAGGCCACTAGGGCCAGCCTCATCAGAGTCATCACCTGTATAACACAAGGGTGAGGAAGTGTGTTGGTGAAAATAACCCACTTTTGTCTTTCAGCATTCATATACATTGCCCCACGCTTCATGACCCAGCAAAGAGAGATGGTGAGGAGGAATGGAATTGACACCCATGTGAAAGAGAGCACCACAGGCAGCTGGGTACAGGTGGTGGACGGACAGCCAAGAGAGGGACACCGCTCACAACTTTGTGGACAAGCTGTTTGTTGTATATTTGTTAAAGTGAAGGACATTTGAGCATGTCTTGTGTTACTACTGACTTGGTAGACTGCCTAGAACTGCTTTATGACCCCGATTACAGGCTCCTTAAGTTGCATGCATGTGGCCCACACTGACTAGAGCACAGAGGTGACAGAAGGAAATAGGCACAGTTTGGTGATGGGAAAATAGGAGGGAGTAGGAAGGAAGGGCCCCAAAGTTGTGCCACAGTAGTAACCTACACACACCCATAGGAACCAAGTGTAAAGTATTATTGGGGGTGCTAAGCCCAGTGCAAAGAACCCCTCCCTGTGTAGGGGGGGCAGCTTGACTGTTTTGCTGAAACTGGAGTCAGTTTATACTAGAGTTAGATTTTGCTGTAAAGGACAATCTATTGTGCTTAGCTAAAAGAAGCTGTAACTTGTAACATGGCATCCATTAACTTTGCTTTTTCTGTGAAATACATTTTTTCTCCTTCTGTGCCTTTTCTGAAATGTAAGGCTTGCTAAACTTAGATGAAACACTGTAGCCTGCAAGCTGACAGTTAGCTCAGAGGAAGCAGCTGTAACCAGATAGCAGAAACCAGCTGGAACTTGTGCTGCTTATCAGTATATTGCCTTATATGGTATATGCAATGCCAAATAACTGTGAATAGACTAGAGACCAGTGTTGGAAATAGAGGGTTGTGTGCAAAACCAAAGATAAGTTTTGTTTCCTGGGTTTTGTGTAAGACCCTCTGTAACTGCGCATGACTACTGATAACAGTGTATAAGAACGAGTGTCAGGTGACGCTCGGCACACAGTATCCTGAGTCTGAACTTAGTACTGTGTCAGCTAGCTAATAAAAGCTGTCTTGCCTTTGGAACCAGTTGCCTCTTGTCTCCTGATTTACTAGCTGTGAATCCTGTTACATTTCTGGCGACCCAAATGGGACGACAAGCGGGAAACGGATTATATTCTTTCCCCTCCCTCACTGCACGGTTGTGCCGAGGCGGTCGGCCCCCCCGAACGGGTGGTGAGTTGCCACCACTGAGTTCAGTGTCCACCCCTGACGGAGGACTGACCGACGCTGGCTGGCAGTGGGGCTGTGAGGTTCCGGCAAGACACCTTCCCTGATCTCCGGAGGACAGCGCGCCGGCAGGCCACACCCGAAGACAGCGGACAGGCGAGTATACTCTGGGTAGTAGACCGACCCAGTAAGGGTTGGAGAGGGGCTTGATCAACCCCTTAGTCAGTGCCAAGTAGGGACTAGGTCCTGAAACCCACTAGGCTCCGGGAGGGAAACCGGGAGGACAGGTTTCCTGTTGTGTGAAAGAGTGTGACTGGCACATTCTTTCTATTTCTGAACTAAATGTAGATTCTCAGGCTTCTCTGAACTGCAGATTCCATGACCTTGTGTATATGAGCTGTAGAATGGAATGTGCTTAGATAACTTGCTTGAGAACCAGATAAACTGTTCAGCAGCTGAGGAGTGCAGGTTTTTTGTTGTCTCAGGCTGCTATAGAGTAAAAGCAGTCCGGGGTTTGGGACCCACTCATAAGACCACAGCCGGTGGTGTGAGTGGGCTCGAGGAAATAATTACTCCGGGTGCACGTTAACAGAGTGACATGACCCTTTTGATGGGAACTTAACTGTTGCATCATGTTAGAAGTTATTATAAGATATAAGATTTTGTTTCTCTGGAACAGGAGAACTATGTATTCTACAGCAGACGGTGCAAGCTTTGTATATGCAGCACCAGGATTTCGTTGCTGGGGATAATGTTGTTTATCTTTCTTGAATCTGGTTGTTAAAAAGGGTATGACAATTCATGCTTTTCTTTAAGTCTTATGGGTATAGTATTACGGAGGTTAAATATAAAGCCTCCCTTCAGGAATGCAGCCTTGATTTTCCTCCAGCTGTTTTTGTCACACTATGTTAACTTTCAACTTTGTGATTTACTGAAAGGTGTATAATGGCATTCTGTGAGGTTTATATGGGAAAGAAGGAAATATCTTGTATACCAGGATTTGGTGCTATCCCAGTGCCCTTCTAGGCAACTGCCTGGGTTGCCTCACTTTGTTTCTCTTTTATTACATTAGATTTAATATTTGTATTCTTATAGCTCCATGCTGCACTTGGGTTCAAAGCATGTTGCATCTGTTGTAATTTACTGTGAGGTTTATGGTATCGTGTTCATATACTGACCATAGTCCCTAAAGAATGTAAAGAAAACCACAGAAGGTATCCCACACCCCAAAAGTTAAAACATTGGATTTTAAAACTCAGATTTGTAACTTATGTCAAAGTTACAGAGAGAGCTTGTTTCCTCTCCGCTTCTGCACAGATACATTCACTTTAAACAAACCCTACATTCGGGGGGAAAAAAAAGGGGGTCCAGTTTGTGCTTTTCTTCAGGGACATATCAGCTGCCTGTAGCCATGATTCCTTTGCCCTTTATGCAAACCTTATGAGTCTCGTGGGCAGTGCAAATCACAGCTGCTTAATTGTATTGCACCAAATTTGTTTTCCTCCACTGCAGAGGAGGGATGCAAATTCCTAAGTTATTCATGAGACTTGCAGACTATTTCTTGCCTATTCTCTGTACCTACCTCAGTAGGATTTGTACAATAAATGTTTGTCTAGTGAAATATCCCACGTGTATGTTCTGTACCCCAGGTAATTGACATTTCAGAGAGATAAGTTTTAGGTTTCATGTGGATTTTCGTTGTTTCAGTGTTCAGTTGTTTGCTTATGATGTCACTCTTCTTTCTTTTATTGTTGACTTGCTCCCTCTGCTGATCTTTGTGTGTATTACATGCACAAGTTGCTTTGGAAAAGAAAAAAAAAAACCCAACTTTAATTTGTGTTCTCCAGGACCTCTTTCTCAAATTGAGTTATCCAACAAACAACTGTGTGGCGACAAGTGAACATGTAGAGAGACAGTCCCTGCCCAAAGGAGCTTGCGGTCTAAATCAGGACAGACAGACAAGACTAACAATTACAGACTTTTGTTTTAATAATGTGATTTATGCAAGGAACCGTTTGTCTACTAAACTACTTAATGTGTTTAATTCATCATGCTTGTGATAACCATATATCTGTGCTATTGTACCATGGGTAATTGAGACTCCAGAGATATTGCCCCCTTCCAGGGTAAAGGAATCTAGCCTAATGTTTCGATTAAGAAATGTAACATTTTATGTATCTTGAATGAGAATGTTTTTTCTGCTATAGAACATTTCTAGGCACCTGCCTACATTGCCAAAATCATCTTTGTGACCATGATAAAGATTTAAACCATGTGTTTTGAATTGTAGGGAATCACATTGTGAAGAAGATGGAAGCAAGTTCCCAGTCATTGAAAGGTTACTGAGATGTTTGAAGCTTGTAAAAGTTATACTGCCAATGTGCAAGTTGTGTGAATAGTGTGAATAACCACATGGCAGGAGTACATGATTATGTGCTACGAAAGTACACTTGTAAGTTAGATAGAAGGGTTGTGGAAGTGGATATATGTGGAAGTGTTTGAACAGGACTATACTCTTTGGGCATAGGATCCAGTTGCCTCTTGTCTCCTGATTTACTAGCTGTGAATCCTGTTACACCTGGACACCTACATGATATTTCCTCAGTATTGGGGGTGCTCAAACACCCACAGCACCCACAGAGTCTGCTCCTAGGACACACATTAATACTACCACTACTCAAATAGAACTTACATTTTAATTAAGATGCACACACAGGACAAGTAAGAGGGAAGCCAATGACTACGGTAGGGATAGGGAGTAAGGGTACAGAGCAAGTGAGTAGGGGTTAGGAGGTCAGGACACCATCATAAAGGTGGGCGTTTATTCCACATATGAAGACAGCCTGAGACACACCCTGGTGAAACTCCTTCCCTCACCTCCCTCCCCCTGGCCCCAACTTGTATAACACAGTGTAGTGCAGCACAACAGATACTCCAACCTCATAATGGACAACCTACCTGAGCCCTCAGGCTGGGCCGAGGTGTCAAGGGACCCGATCCCGTGGATGCCCTCCTGGGGTAGGAGAGCGTGAACCATGAGCTCCATGGGGGTGAGGTTGGCTGTGTCATGTGTTGTGGGATTGGCCCCAGCCTTCCTCCTCACATCCCTCCTCAGCTTGTGCCACTTCCGCTTACAGTCCTCGACGTCTCTCCCCAATGGAAGACTGCATTCAGCCTGTCACGTACCGCCTCCCATTCCCGCTGCTTTGTGGTCGCACCCAGCCTCTGCCCTGTGGGAGCAAACAGATTGGCGTGCCTTTGCTCTATCTCCTGCACCAGGAGCTCCACCTCTGCATCTGAGAAATTACCCTTCCGGGTTGGGGGCTGGCATGGTGGCATTGTACCAATGGGGTTTCGAAAATATGGAGTGGGTGTTTATATCGTCGCCAGGAATGCCCATGTTGGACGGGGGATAGGCGTGTCTGATATGGGCGCTTTAATTTCAATTATACACACAATTCCTAAACGTGCCCAGCTGAGGTAGCGATTTGAAACGCGTGATTTCGATTATGGGTAGATAACTATGGGCGTCCCCACCTGCCTTCCCCTTCTTGATTGCCATTTAACCCGCGATTTTATGTGCTGGGACTTTGGCAGTTCTGATTCACATTAGTTCACACGTTTTACCCTCACTTATATTAAGGTTTGTGTTTGGCAAGGTATGCTTCGGTACACCTGTGTATTTTGGGGGGTTGTTATTTGTGGTTGCCCTCAGCCCACAATGCTTCCGTTTCCATCCTTTGAGCCTCTTCCTGTCTCCCATTCTCTCTGCCTGGTTGTAGCAGGCAGTCTGTGGGAGCTAAGAAATTGCTACAATCGCACCAAATCAAGCACCCCTCGGGAAGGGTCCTTTCACTGAGGCAGACTTCCAGCTAATGTTCCAGAAGATAGAAGGCGCACTACACATTCTTGAAACAGACGTTCATGGTAAGCTCTTATTTCTCTGCCACCTCTTCTCTTTCTGCTCATCATCAAGGAGTGTCCATTCACTGTATGTAGTCTGCAGTCAACTCTTAGCTGTATGTTTACCACAGGTTCCTGTGCACTGGTTGGAGGCCATCAGCCCCGTACTGTGTGGTTTTACCAGGTCCTCAATGCTGTGGGCCTGCTGTTGCAGCTGCTGTATTGGTTCCCGGTAGGTTCAATCCTTGTTTATGTGCTGAACCCCAGTCCCCATTTATGAAATGGCCACCCATTCTCACTTTTGATAGGAGGGGGAGGGGGAACAATATAGGCAAATCATGTTTTTAGCACAGTATTGAACACAGTCCTACAATCCTCCATAGTTCTGGAACAACAACATTTCTAACATGTAGGCTGCAACTAGTTCAAGGTGGCCACAGGTACTGCCTACTGAGCCCTTATGACATGGTGAGGAGAGGGTTTGTGCTTACAGGTCCAAACCCAAATTACCTGCAGGTAGCTACAACCTGGTGGCTGCTGTGGCCTAGTGGTTAGATCACCAGCCTTGTAATCACAAGGTTGCCAGTTCTATTTCCCACTGCTGCACCTTGTAAGCCAGCGCGAGCCATTTAATCCTCCATTAATTGCCTCAGGTACAAACTTACAGTCCTCCTGGGACAGGGGAAGACTCAGAATACAGGAAGGTAGGTCACTTTGAACTTATTACAGAAAAAGGTGTGAGTAAACACCATATTTATTTGTGCCCTACTGTAACTCTTGTATTATCTTGCAACTGTGATGCAGTAAGCCTCCATCTAATGGTTTTCCCATTGTTTTCCCTTTTCTCCTCAGCACTATATACCATTGCAGATGCATTGAATGTGAAAAGATGAGGCAGCTGTTTGTAGCTCCTTGGTGCCCCCCCCCCCCACCACCAATTTGGTATGGTTGTGGGTAAGGGTGTCTGGTGATCACACTGAGAAAACAGCATGTATGTGCTACCTAGGGTTATGTGCAAGTTTGTACTTGGCAGATCACAAGTGCTAGACAACAAATCTATTATTTATGCCACTCTGTGCTGTGGGGCTGTATGGTAAGGGGGAGGGAGAGAGGCTGGATGGCCATTTGTGTTCCTCATTAACAGTAATAGCCATCCAGCCTCCGCGGCCCACCCCCCCCTGCACATACGGCCATGCAAGTGGGAATGAACAGGTGGCCTTCTGTATGGGCAACATTATCACAGACATGCATCAACTTTCCCATTCACACTTCAAATTTCATGCAATGCATATTGCTGCCTCCTCTCACATCAACACCACCATTTGGTTATATGTAATGCACAAGGTAGAGAGACACACACACCCTGTTAGATTAAAGATAACAAATATATTTATTTAAAACCCCCCCACCCCTACAAATCCCCCCCACACACAACAAACCCCCAACACTCCTACATATCCCCCCAACCCCCCTCTCAAACAATTCCTCCCCCCCAACACCCCCCACACATTTCATCAATTCACCCAACCCCTCCCCCCAAAGTAGGTCAAGGCCGGCCACGGCCTCTCACCAGCGCCCTCTGTAGCAGGGTATTGAGCAGCAGCACCACCACCCTCAGTACCTTAGCGCTCTGACCTCCTGCAGCAGCTGGTTCCTGGCCATCTACCACCTGCTGCAGGAGGCGCAGGAGTACTGCAGCTGGCCCAGGGGATGGACGTGGCCCAGGGGATGGAGGTGGCCCAGGTGATGGAGCTGCCTCGGGATGGAGATGGCCGAGGGGATGGAGGTGGCCGAGGGGATGGAGCTGCAGGTGGGAGGGGTCCTCCATAATGTCCTCATCATGATGAGGACCCCCTCCGACGAGTCCTCCTCCTCCTGGTGGGCTCCTCGGGACGGCTCCTCCTCCTCCTCCTGCTGGTGGCCCTCCTGGGCTGGCTCATTCTCCTCCTCCTCCTCCAGGTGGCCTTCCTCATCCGCCTGCTGGAGCTCTGGTATGTAAAAAGAGTGGGCTGAGATCAGCACATGCAACATGGCTTGCATACTGCAGTAGCTGGGTGGCCTGAGGCGGGGGAAGGTGTGGTGAGGTTGTGGCCTATACACATGGGGACCGAGATGCATCAGATGACATGACAGGGAACCTGGAAGCTGCTCTGACACAGCATACACAGGACATGTTGGCAGACCACACTCATTGCTGACCAGCATGTTTGCATTGTGAGATGCGACGAGGATTTGCTGACCTGTTTTTGTTGTTTTTAAGGGGGGGGGGGGGGGCGGTGGTGAGAAGGGTGTTTAGCCACATAACGTTTATGTGAGGGATGCCATGACATCCAGTAAAAGTAGCGCCTCAGGCAGGGTCTACCGGACACACTATCCACCCACCCCACCCCAGAAAGGGGGGAGAGTAAGTGAAGCATTCATCTCATTCATCTCGGGGGGGGGGGGGGGGGGGGGATGGTCGTTGGAAGTTGCAGCCACAGTCATGGAGGGCACCTGCAACTGCGTCCTTGATCTGGACAGATATGTTATTACTTAGTAGTTGGCTATTAGCCACATGGAAATTGATATTGTATAGGACATTTGCATTATTCAATAAATATATTTACAAATCAGTACAGGTGTCCTGTTTTGAATACTTACGGCGAGCCCTGAGGTGCCGTCGCACTGCCCTGATGAGATCAGGGCTCTCCCGCCTTACATGGCAGAACCTCCTCCTCAGGGACTTGAGGTCCCGGTGAACCCCAAAGCGTCTGTAAGATATAAGTTTGTAGAGCAGGAGTCAGGGGATGGTCCTTCTTGCCCTCTGTACACACATTCATTTGTCAGTCAAATAGCAGAGAGGGTCAACACTGTTGGGGGGGGGGGGGAACCACTTCCATTGGTACAGAATCATAGGAGCCACCTTTTTTAAATTATTGGGGATGCTAACCCCAGTGGAGATCACCCTCCCTGGACACATACAAGGAATTTATTCAATATTGGGGGTGCTGAAGCACCCACAGCAGCCACCGAGTTGGCTCCTATGCAGATGAGGCCATAGAGGTGGCCAGAGAGTCCCGTTTGCATGCATTGTAAGTAATGCTTTTTAAACTACTTTACATGTGTTATCATTACCATGTTATCAAGTATGCTATACGTTAATTGGTATAATGTTTCCACTATTCATGATGTGTTGTAAGCCACATAGAGCCTGCAAAGAGGGTGGGAAAATGTGGGTACACATGCAAGAAATAATTAAATAACGAAATACATTATTGTAGGGATGTGGGAATGGTCCGTCCTTTCAAGAACATACATTTTATTAGTGATTGTACATGTACCCATATTACTCATTATCCTTGCATGCACACCTCCAGTACTGGTTACATTGATGACGGGAGCTGTTATATGTGTAGGTACAGGGGGGTGGTGTGGGCCAAACACTTACCTTTCAAGCCTGTCCCTGATGCGGGACCAGGCTCTCATGGCCTGGAGCCTGGGGGGCAGGTGGTGGTGCTGGATGAACAGCCTGTGGCGGTGCCTAAGGCACAGCCGCACCAGCAGCAGGCTCTCTGTGTGGCTGAAGTTTGGCTCACGTCGGTACGCCATTTTTCAGTAAGAGAATAGGTGTTGGGAAAACAAGTGCCTTATAGGATGCCCTTGCGTGACGGACGTCGTTTCGTGCACAGCTCCATATATGGATTACCATCCCATATATGGCCCTATCAGCACGGTGGACGCCGTCGTAAATCATAGACATCCCTGACGTGCATGACTGGTTATTATGCGTGCGGGCCCTTGATGCTTGCGGAAACTTGCCTTATGTAGATGAGTATTAAGCACTCAACCCTTTTCCACATACACCAGCAATATGCATATAGCTGCATGTAACATAGTAACATAGTAGATGCGGCAGAAAAGACCTGCACGGTTCATCCAGTCTGCCCAACAAGACACATATGTGTAAACCTTACCTTGATTTGTACCTGCCTTATTCAGGGCACAGACCGTACAAGTCTGCGCAGCAGTACTTCCTGCTCCTAACCACCAGTCCCACCTCCCATCACCGGCCTTTGGCACAGACCGTATAAGTCTGCTCTCCACTATCCTCGCCTCCCACCCACCACCCCTCTTCCCCCACCTGCTCCACCACCCAATTTCGGCTAAGCTTCTGAGGATCCATTCCTTCTGCACAGGATTCCTTTATGCATATCCCACGCATGCATTAGGTACAGTGCATGCAGTTCCGGACATCCAGATAGGGCACATATGAGGAATATTCGGTGGAGCGGCATGATCTTCCTGTATTTGACGCGTATGAACGTCCCTCATATTTCCCGTACCTGGATGTCCAAAACAGCATGCACTGTACTTGCGGTACAACTATGTACATTCTTTTACACACTTTCTGATTTGGTCATTTTCAGCTGCGATTATCGAATGTGTTAGGATGCCCTATTTAGTAACGTTTATGCGCTCCTCATTTGGTCATTTTGCAACAGGGTTAATTGATTATCGAAAAACGCCCATACTTTTTTTCGATTATACATGCCTGATTTTGGACGTTTTCCTAAGGACGTCCTAATGCGTACTTGGACGACCTTTCGATTATGCCCCTCCACGTATGTAAAGTTGGAGACGTAAATTGACTTGTGTTTAAGGCCATTACAATCTGGATAGTGCAAGTTCAGATATGATCGTGAGGTACTAAATCTGTTTCTGGGTGGTAAGTCAATTAACTCAAGCATATATTCTGGGACTTCACTGAAGATTATCCTGTGGATTAGTGTACATATTTTAAAGGCTACTTGTTCTTTTATGGGGAGCCAGTGCAGAGTCTCTTGAAGTGGTTTTGCAGATTCAAATTTGGGTTTTCCAAAGATCAGTCTTGCCGCAGTATTTTGAGCCGTTTGCAATTTCCTGAGTAGTTGTTCCTTGCATCCTGCATATATGACGTTGCAGTAATCCATCTAACTCAAGACCATAGACTGTATCCGATTGCGGAAGATGTCTCGGAAAAAATGGTTTTATTCGTTTGAGTCTCCACATTGAATAAAACATTTCTTTATGGTGTTGGTTACTTGAGTCTCTAATGTTAAATGTCGATCAATTGTAATCCCCAGAAGTTTCAAACTATCAGAGATTGATAAAGAAAGGTTGGGAGTATTTAAAGTGGTAGGATTATATTTGTTATACTGAGACGATAAAAAAACAATGGGTCTTTTCAGCATTTAATTTCTGGTGGAAAGAATTGGCTCATTTGTCCATTGTGGTCAAACCAAGAGTGATTTGATTGGTAATTTCATCCAAATTCTTACTAAATGGTATATATTGTTACATCATCTGCATAAATATAAGGATTTAAACCTAACCTGGATAGGGCATTGGCCAGTGGGGCCATCATTATGTTAAACAGTATGGGGGACAGTGTGATCCCTGAGAGACTCCGCAAACTGCGTTCCATAAAAAGATAAAGTTGAGTTCATTTTCACTCGATAGGATCTAAATGTAAGAAAACCCTTAAACCATTCCAGTACGGACAAGAATTGCCTGAACTCAAGTAAAACTGAGCTTCTTTAGGTCCGTAACACAAGCGGTCACATACCTGACACCAAAATTCCTTTTGAGAGCTATAAATTTGTCCATAAATCACAGGTCATAAACCTTGGGGTACAGATAGACTCAGCATTTATACTGATCCCCCAAATTCAAGCACTCTTCAGGAGCTGCCTTTATCATCTGCAATAATTACACTGTGTCTATCCATACATCGATAAAGCAAGTATTATCACAGCATGACTGTTAGAAAGTTGTATGCTACGTGATCACATCTTACCATTTCTGCAAGTACTTCACTTGCTACCAGTACAATGCAGGGCTAAATTTAAAACTTTGTGTGATCTTTAAGGCCAGAGTACTTAAAGAACAAGTTCTATACACCTCCAAGATTGCTAAAGTCCTCCTAAAGAACATCCCTAACTGCACCCTCTGTGAAGGAAATCATGTGATGTGACACCCGCCAATGACCCTTCCCTGGAATAGTCCCTCACTCTGAAATGCACTCTCAGTATGGCTTCACTTAACACAAGATAGCTCTACTTCGGGAAGCAGGTAAAAGCTTGATTCTTCTCCCAAGCCTTTAATGGAAGAGGCAACTAACTAGCTAATCACATACACAAGGACAAACATCAGCTGTACATACTGTAACAGGAGCTGTTATCCATTACTACTATAGCTCAGAAAATTTTCATACACCTTTTCTGACTCCACATGCAATTTTTCCTTATCAGTAACCTTTTTTTCCATTTAATTCCTATTACTCTGTCTAATCTCTTTATATGTTCCACCTCCACTTACACCCTATGCTATCTATTAAGATGCTTTAATGAGTATTTTGTTGACATTGTAAGTAGCATACTGTGCTATAGTGTGTAGTGTTTTTGAATATTTACTGGGTAAATGTTGCCTATATCTGGCTTAATCTTGATGTGCACTGCTTTTGGTGAATTTCTTCAAAAAGGCTGTAAATAAATTAATAAATAAATAAATTATAAACAAATGACTCTTAGTATTGAAGTAACTTGCCCTGTAAAGTATGACTGCATGAATTCACAGGATATTACAGTGCATATGATCCTGAGATACATTCATATAAAACCATTGGAAACCCCTAGAAAAATGTAAGAAATGAAATTTTGCATGTGAAAAACTTAAGAAATCATAAGGCACTACATCTCCTGCGCTCTGCTTCTGATCACCTGTTGTGTATCCCTTCCAGGGGCGTAGCCAGACAGCCAATTTTGGGTGGGCCTGAGTCCAAGGTGGGTGGGCATGGAATTCATGCCCCCGTCCCTAGCCCCCCTCTGCTCTGATTTGCTCCGCTCTCTGCTCTTTATCCCTCCCTCCACCTGCAAGCCCAAAATATTAAATACCTGAGCAAGAAGGGATCTACCCCCCCCCCCCAGCTAGCAGCCAGCAGCACTTTCCTTGAGCTGATGCCACGGCCAGCAGGCTGTGCATGCATGAAAACTAAGCATGTGCAGAGGGGCTGATGTTGGTGTCAATTTGAGGCAAGTTCTGCCAGCTGTGGTTTGAAAAAGCACCAGCTGCCTGAAGAGGAAGAAATATTCAGCTGGTGGGGTTTGAGGATCTCTACCAGCCATAAGAAGGGTGCCAAAATTTTGGGTGGGCCTGAGTCCATAGCTACGCCACTGATCCCTTCACCTACATTCTTCATCTTATAATCTCTCGTGACACTGCTTTCAGCTATCTGGGCCCAAAGCTTTGGAATTCTCTTTTCCCCTCCTTTTGGTCCACTGCCTCCTTTTCTTCATTTAAAGTTTCTTAAGACTCACCTTTTCTTCCCTGGCTTTTGAATCCTCCCTCTCTTGGGCCTCTCTAGACCTCCTCTCATACTCTGAGTAGCATCCTCATCTGCATTGTACTAATAAATTTTCCTGATCATGCGCTACCCACATGCTAAAAGTGATCTTTTAGCACTGGGGCATGTTTGAGGGTGGAAATTAGGCACGGCTATGCTAACTGGTTAGCATATGGGCATTGCCGCATCTAATTGATTAGCCCTTACCATCCACAAAATAGGTGTTGGTATGTGCTCATGCAACATTGGGAAAATTAGCGTGTGGCCTTTATTGCAGAAACAGGACATTTGTTTTTTTGTATCGGCAGCAATAAAAGTGGCCTTAGCCGCATGAGAATAGGTCAGGCACTTTTTAGTGCTGCTTAGTAAAAGGGCCCCTAAGTGCAGTGAAATACTGGATTTTCCCCACTATGAAACAACCAGAGATGGGTAGCAATGAAGTAGTTACTTCATTATAGTACTTAAAGTAGTATTGCAGTACTTTTACTTGTAACAAGTTATATTTTTTGACCATACTTTTACTTGTAACTCATTACAAGTAAGTTGTATTTTCATACATAGTAATGAAGTACATTTAGAAATGTTAGCACCTATGCTCCAAACCTGCATTCATTTCTAGCCAGCATGATAGTTTTGTTTGCTACCCTTGAACTGAATTGCTGTATTAGTCTGGAGACATTATTATTTCTCCCTTGTAGGCACAAATAATTCTGGAATATATCTGATGCTACTGATTATTTTATTTATTCAGTTTCCAGGACAAACAATGGAATTTTTGTTTGCTTTCTCCTTAGATGCTGCATCAAAACATGCAACACAAGGATTCTTTGATTGCCTGAGAGCTGAAGTGGCAGAGTTTGAAGTTGCAGTCAGCATTGTGAATCCAACATTCATTCGATCTTATCGTCTGCAATCAAAACCTGGAAACTGGGGAAGCCTCTATCTGGAAATGTAAGATATTATTGGGGTCAATATTCAAGAGGGTTTAACCAGGCATGAGAGACTCCTATAGAGTTAACCCCACTGAGCTGACCATGCCCAAATATTCAGCAACACATATGAATATCCCCTCTGACCACCAAGCATTAATCATTTGAAAAGCTGTCTTAACCGGCACCGATCTCAATATTGGCTGCTGCCTAGTTAACTCCTGTGTTGCCACATTAACCCAGATATTTAGTGTATCTAAATATCTGTATTTAAATCATGTAATGACTTTATCACAAACAATACTCTGTAAGCCACAGTGAGCCTGCAAAAAGGTGGGAAAATGTGGGGTACAAATGCAATAAATCATAATAATAATAATATTCAGTGCCAGAGGCCAGACATGACCCAGCATTGAATATCTAGGGTTAATTCAGCCCACAGCTGTGAGTGACTTACATGCTGCTTATTGCTTTCGGGCTCAGTAGTGGGCCCCCTTTATGTCTTCACCTTGAATCAGTTCATTATTCTCAATTTTTGCGTTGGAAAAAGTGCAATAAGCCTTTCTTAATTTTGCTATTTCAGGCAAACATTACTGTCCCTCTTTAAGGGGTTCTTTTACGAAGCTGTCTCTCGTGCTTCATAGACTCGCTTATCGAATCTTGATCAATCCCCGGTATCAATGCCTACCCGACAGGAGCCCTGTTTCGCGGTTATTTGCTTTGTCCAGGGCAATTGTGCATATATCTGTTAAACACGGAGAACATGTACTTAATTCACAAATCTGCTTTATTTTTGCTTAATTTTTGCATACCATATATATCTGTGGCATCTGGTCTCACTTAGACGGCAACCGATGTGGGCAGGATCTGATAAAAAATGGCGCTGGCGTTCGTCTTTTCAAACTCATAAGCTCCACCTACCAAGCATGACGTTTGCATCAGCTGATCGTATTGCAATTACAAGAAACAATTCCAATGTAATAGTGGGTGCCCCACTAGTACAACATTGTATCAGCAAACAACATTCTAGTGAGTCTTTAAAATGTATGGTTATTGATTGCATTATTCCTAATGCCCGAGGTGGCAACATTGGACAGGCTGTTGTTACAAAGGGAGACCTGTTGGATTTATCGTCTTAATACATTAGAACCCCATGGTCTTAACACTTATTTACATTGGAATTGTTTCTTGTAATTGCAATTATGATCAGCTGATGCAAACGTCATGCTTGGTAGGCGGAGCTTATGAGTTTGAAAAGACGAACGCCAGCGCCATTTTTTATCAGATCCTGCCCACATTGGTTGCCGTCTAAGTGAGACCAGACGCCACAGATATATATAGTATGCAAAAATTAAGCAAAATAAAGCAGATTTGTGAATTAAGTACACGTTCTCCGTGTTTTAACAGATATATGCCAATTGCCCTTGACAAAGCAAATAACTGCGAAACAGGCTCCTGTCGGGTAGGCATTGATACCGGGGATTTGATCAAGATTCGATAAGCGAAGTCTATGAAGCACGAGAGACACATCAATCGTTGGATTTAAAGAAACAGAAAGTGGCTCGTAGCTTCTAAGAAGATTAAGATAAGTTTTATATATGCTTTTGCTTTTTTTGATTTAGTGACTACAACAGTGATGTAGTTTTTTGAAGATCTAGAACTCTATGGGTGCACAGAAAAAACAACTATAAAAGTGATATGGACACAGTGTGATATTAAGATATGCACATTTAAAATGAGCACTAGCAAACACACAAAAAGCAAATATTGTGCACTATTGGAGGCTGGGGCAGTCAATGATTATATTGTGTCACAAACGTATTGGCTCAACATAAGCCAGACACTTCTAAGTGCCTGTGTGACTGTATGAGACGTCCCCTTATTCACAATACATTTCTGTTGTGGCAACGTGGCTCTTCCTATCTAGAGTTGTTGTATCCCGAAATAAGCAGTGGATTTTTGTCCATTTTAATAATGGTCTATGGATTTTTTCCTTTAGGAAGCCGGTCCAAACCTTTTTTAAACCCCGCTAAGCTAACCGCCTTACCACATTTTCTGACAACGAATTCCAGAGTTTAATTACACGTTGAGTGAATAAAATTTTCTCTGATTTGTTTTAAATGTACTACTTTGTAGCTTCATTGACTGCTCCCTAGTCCTAGTATTTTTGGAAAGAGTAAACAGACACTTCACGTCTACGCTTTCCACTCCACTCATTATTTTATAGACCTCTATCATAGCTCCCCTCAGCCGTCTTTTCTCCAAGCTGAAGAGCCCTAGCCGCTTTAGCCTTCCTCGTAGGGAAGTCGTCCCATCCCCTTATCATTTTTGGTCACCCTTCTCTTTTTCTAATTCCGTTATATCTTTTTTGAGATGCAGTGACCAGAATTGCAGACAGTATTCGAGGTGCGGTCGCACCATGGATTGATACAAAACATTATAACATCCTCATTTTTGTTTTCCATCCTTTCTAATAATGCCTAGCATTCTATTGCTTTCTTAGCCGCCGCAGCACTCTAAGCAGAAAGTTTCAATGTATCATCAACAACACCTAGATCCCTTTCTTGGTCGGTGACTCCTAACGTGGAACCTTGCATTACGTAGCTATAATTCGGGTTCCTCTTTCCCACATGCATCACTTTGCACTTGCTTACATTAAACGTAATCTGCCATTTAGACGCACAGTCTCCCAGGTCTCAAAGGTTCTCTTGTAATTTTTGACAATCCTTCGATTTAACAACTTTGAATAACTTTGTGTCGTCAGCAAATTTAATTACCTCACTAGTTACACCCATCTCTAGTCATTTTTAAATATGTTAAAAAGCAGCGGTCCCAACACAGACCCCTGGGGAATCCCACTAACTACCCTTCTCCATTGAGAATACTGACCTTTCGATCCTATTCTCTGTTTTCTATCTTTAACCAGTTTTTAACCACAATAGGACACTACCTCCTATCCCATGACTCTCCAATTTCCTCTAGAGTCTTTCATGAGGTACTTTGTCAAATGCCTTTGAAAATCCTGATACACAATCCTGCTTATATCAACGAGAAAAACGCCCAAGTTCTGACCTAATCGGGAGATGGACGTTTATCGCACAAAAACGAATAACACGGTATAATCGAAAGCCGAACTTGGATGTTTTCAACTGCACTCCGTCGTGGAAGCTACAAAGTTGACGGGGCGTGTCAGAGGTTGGTGGAAGGCGGGACTGGGGCGTGGTTATCACCCGAACAGAGATGGGCGCCTTTTGCCGATAATGGGAAAAAAGTATGCGTTTGTAGCTAGAATTTAGGGCACTTTTCCTGGACCCTGTTTTTTCATGAATAAGGCCCCAAAAAGTGCCCTAAATGACCAGATTACCACCAGAGGAATCGGGGATGACCTCTCCTGACTCCCCAGTGGTCACTAACCCCCTCCCCCACAAAAAAAATGATGTTTCACAACTTTTATTTTCACCCTCAAATGTCATACCCACCTCCCTGGCAGCAGTATGCAGGTCCCTGGAGCAGTTGTTAGGGGGTGCAGTGGACTTCAGGCAGGTGGACCCAGGCCCATCCCCCCTACCTGTTACAATTGTGCTGCTTAATGCTTAGTCGTCCAACCCCCCCAAACCCACTGTACCCACATGTAGGTGCCCCCTTCACCCCTTAGGGCTATAGTAATGGTGTAGACTTGTGGGCAGTGGGTTTTTGAGGGGATTTGGGGGCTCACACACAAGGGAAGGTGATATGCACCTGGGAGCTCTTTTACCTTTTTTTGTTTTGTAAAAGTGCCCCCTAGGGTGCCCGGTTGGTGTCCTGGCATGTGAGGGGGACCAGTGCACTACGAATCCTGGCCCCATCCCACGAACAAATGCCTTGGATTTATTCGTTTTTGAGCCAGGCCGCTTTCATTTTCCATTATCGCTGAAAGCAAAAAACGCCCAGCTCACAAATGTCAAATAAAACATGGACGTCTATTTTTTTTTCGAAAATACGGTTCGGTCCACCCTTCACGGACCCGTTCTCGGAGATAAATGCCCATGGAGATAGACGTTTTTGTTTGATTATGCCCCTCCACATCAACTGACTCACCTTTATCCACATGTTTGTTCACCCCTTCAAAGAAATGTAATAGATTGGTGAGGCAGTGATTTCCCTTCACTAAATCCATGTTGGCTTTGTCTCATTAATCCATGCTTTGAATATGCTCTATAATTTGTTCTTTATATAGTCTCTACCATTTTGCCCAGCACCAACATCAGGCTCACCGGTCTATAATTTCCTGGATGGAACCTTTTTTAAAAATCAGCGTTACATTGGCCACCTTCCAATCTTCCTACTACTACTTAACATTTCTAAAGCGCTACTAGGGTACGCAGCGCTGTACAGTTTAACAAAGAAGGATAGTCCCTGCTCAAAGGAGTAGCACACTCAATTTTAAAGATAAATGACATATTACTAACAATAGTTCCGCGAGTTCCCGTGCCAGTGGCGTAGCCACAGGTGGGCCTGGGTGGGCCAGGGCCCATCCACTTAGGGCACAGGCCCACCCAACAATAGCACACCATTTAGTGGTAGCTGGTGGGAATCCCAAGCTCCACCAGCTGAACACTTCCTCCTGATGGTAACGAAAAACACTACTCTCCATGATACCGGCATCTGCACATGCTCAGTTTTCAGCGCATGCCTGCTTGCAAACTGCCAAAGTGGAAAGAAGTGTTTTTCTGCCAGCTGAGATATTTTTATGGTGGTGGTGGGTGGGGGAGAACACTTGGTGCCCACCCACTTCTTGCCTAGGCCACCCCAAAATCTCTTGTCTGGCTACGCCCCTGTCCCGTGCACATACGCTCCATGGATAAATCCTTCTTATCTGTTCCCTTCTCCACTACTGCCCAACTCCAGACTTCGCGCCTTCTGTCTCGCTGCACCCTACGCCTGGAATAAACTTCCTGAGCCCCTACGTCTTGCCCCATCCTTGGCCACCTTTAAATCTAGACTGAAAGCCCACCTCTTTAACATTGCTTTTGACTCGTAACCACTTGTAACCACTCGCCTCCACCTACCCTCCTCTCTTCCTTCCCGTTCTCATTAATTGATTTGATTTGCTTACTTTATTATTTTTGTCTATTAGATTGTAAGCTCTTTGAGCAGGGACTGTCTTTCTTCTATGTTTGTGCAGCGCTGCGTACGCCTTGTAGCGCTATAGAAATGTAATAGTAGTAGTAGTAAGTTCATTTTTTAATGCTATCAGTACTCTGCGATGGATACCATCCAGTCCAGATTAGCTACTCTTCAGTTTGTCAAATTGCCCCATACAATCCTCCAGGTTTATAGAGATTTCATTCAGTTTCTCTAACTCATCAGCCTTTCTAGTTCCACTATATCATTTTGAGATGCGGTAGCCAGAATGCACACAGTATTTAAAGTGCGGTCACATTATGAAGCGATACAAGGTATTATAACATTCTCATTTTTTCCCATTCCTTTCCTAAATTCATATTATTCTATTTGCTTTCTTGGCTGCTGCTGCACACTGAGCAGAAGGTGTCAACGTATCATCATCGATGGACACCTAGATCCTTTTCCTGGGCCAGTGATTCTTGATGTGGAACTTTGCATTACATAGTACAGTTTGGGTTCCTCATACCCACATGCATCACTTTGCACTTGCTCACATTAAACATCATCTGCCATTTGGACGCCCAGTCTCCCAATCTTGTAAATTCCTCTTGCAATTTTTCACAATCCTCTTGCAATTTAACAACTTTCAAGAACTTTGTGTTATCAGCAGATTTAATTACCTCACTAATTATTCCCATATCTAGATCATTTATGAATATGTTAAAAAAAGAAGTTGTCCCAGCACAGACCCCTGGAGAACCCCACTATCTACCTTTTTCCATTGAGAATACTGACCATTTAACCCTATGTTTTCTATCTTTTAACCAGCATTTAATTCACAATAGGACATTATCTCCCATCCCATGACTTTCTAATTTCTTCAAGCATCTTTCATGAGGTACTTTGTCAAATGCCTTTTGAAAATCCAGATACACAATATTGATTGGCTTACCTTTTATCCACATGTTTATTCACCCCTTCAAATAAATGTAATAGATTGGTGAGGCAAGATTTCCCTTCACTAAATCCATGTTGGCTTTACATAGTAACATGTTAACATAGTAAATGATGGCAGATAAAGACCTGAATGGTCCATCCAGATTGCCCAACAAGATAAACTTATTTTACATGGTATGTGATACTTTATATGTATACCTGAGTTTGATTTGTCCTTGCCATTCTCAGGCACAGACCGTAAAAGTCTGCCCAGCACTGTTCTTGTACTAAAAGTTCTGAAGCTAACATCAAAGCCCCTTAAAAGTTACCCTCCAGCCCATCCCTATCTATTCAGTTACGATCAGGGCTTAGAACATAGAAGTCTGCCCAGAAGGCTACCATAGAAGGCTTTGTTTTATTAATCCATGCTTATGTATATGCTGTGTAATTTTGTTCTTTATAACAGTCTCTACCCTTTAGCCTGGCAGTGATATCAGGCTCACTGGTCTATAATTTCCAGGATCACCACTGGAACCCTTTTTAAAAATTGGCATTACATTGGCCACTCTCCAATCTTCTGGTACCATGCCTGATTTTCAAGATAAATTACATATTACTCTGTAAGTTCATTTTTCAATTCTATTAGTACTCTGGGATGTATATCATCCGGTCCAAGTGATTTTCTACTCTTCAATTTGTCATATAGCATCACTACATATTCCAGGTTTACAGAGATTTGTTTTGGTTTCTCTGACTCATCAGCAATGAATAACATTTCTGGTACTGGTATCTCTCCCATAGCTTCCTTAGTGAAAACCAAAGCACAGAATTAATTTAATCTGTCCGCTATGGCCTTTTCTGCCCTGAGTGCCCCTTTTACCCCTTGGTTATCTAGTGGTCCAACTGATTCTTTTACTGGCTTTTTGCATTTAATATAACCCCTCCAAAAGTTTTACTATGTGTTTTTGCCTCCAATGCAATCTTATTTTCAAAGTCTCTCTTTGCTTCCTTATCAGAGCTTTGCATTTGACTTGCCTTTCCTTATACGGTTTCCTATTATTTTCAGTTGATGATGCTTCTGTTTTCTGAATGATTTTCTTATAGCTCTAATAGCCGTCCTTCACCTCACTTTTTGAACCATACCAGCTATCATTTGGTCTTCCTTCCTCTTTTTTAATACATGGAATATATCTTGATCTGGGCTTCCAGTACAGTATTTTTGAATAGCATCCATGTCTGATGTAAAATTTGACCTTTGCAGCTGCTCCACTAAGGGTTTTTTTGGTTTTTTGCTTTTGTCTTTTTACCATTCTTCTCATTTTATCATAATCTCCTTTTTTAAATTGCTTTATGTGCTATGTAGTACAGAGACTGAATGCACTGGTCTATTGACGTGGCTCCAGAAGTGCTCCTGTTGAGATGGTGTGAGCTTAAGATCCAATTCTCGTTCCCAGATGGATTGATTGTTAAGGTGTTATTTAGGAGAGTAATGAGGAATTTGTAGACTTTAGATGCCACATGAAGTACTTGCTGTCCCGTTTGCAAGACTTGAAATATATCCAGATTGACAATTCAGTTTGCCTATCAGATAAACTCCACTGAATGCAATTCCTAAGTTGTAAATATTGATATAAAGTGACAATCATGCAGACCATAGAAGGTTTTTCCAAGTTTGAAAAAAAGAAACTTTATTATAATCCGGAATATCATTCAAACAGTTAATCCCACAATCTGCCCCATGTCTCCCAAAAAACTGGTACTTCACCAATCTTTAATGCAGGATTTCCCCAGAGTAGAGTTTCCTGAGTGTTGTCTAGGGGGCATTTTAAGAGTGCATATGGCCCTCAGAATATCTGCTATATAGGGCTGCTGATTAGAAAAGGATATTTAGTTGATTCCAGTACTTTGGATAATGTATATGGTTTCACTAATCCCGATTCAATTTCAAGCCAAACTAGGTCAGCAGCTGGTAAGGATTCCTGAAACCACCAGCAGGCACTCCAGAAGCAATGAAGCTACAGCATATTTTTTAAAATCTGGAGATCTTTTCAACGTTTTGGAGAGATATTCTGGGCACCTTTGCACACCATAAAATAACATAACAGTTGTTATTCCTGTTCCATCCTCAGTCCTTTTTAGAAAGTGCTATGCTTATTAATACTACAGAATTCTGATGTATGTGGCTAAACTAAAATTAAACATAGAAAAGACATAATTTTTATTATTAACATCTCCCCTTGTATTAATGGGTTTAGTATTATAATTAAAAAAAAGAGTATCAATTTTCTTCTGCTGTAAACATTTTTGGGCATTCTCTTGGATTCTTCTCTTTCATTACAACACAATTCACTATGGTGGTTCAAAGAGCATTTGGACTTATCCATACATTCACTGTATCTGCAAATATTTTGAGGAAAGAACAATTTTGTCTAATTCTGTAGGCTTTGCTGCTAAGTCTCTTGGACTACTGTAATGCTATATATTTGAGTTGTCCTGTGTAAGTTGTTGGTGAGGCCCCACCTGGAGGATTGTGTTCAGTTTTGGAGGCCGTATCTTGCTAAGGATGCAAAAAGAATTGAAGCAGTGCAAAGAAAAGCTACAAGAATGGTATGGGATTTGTGTTACAAGACGTATGAGGAGATAACATAGGCAGGCTGCACACACTCTCGCCCCTCCCCCCTCGCTCTTTCCCCTTAATGCACTCACAGATCAAGCATGAGACGATTCTTTCTGGGAATAAATGGCCACAGCTTTATTAAAACACATTAAACAATCCCTAGGAAGCACCCGAGCCTTGTGCGTGACGTTGCGGATGCTTCTGTCCTCCGCCATGCCTTTCCAGCTAGAGACCCTGCATCCCGCCCCACGCGTCGGCCAGCCAGGATTCCGCCCCAGCATGGCCGAGCGTCCATCTGCTTGGGACTGCACTCCTCGACCAGTGTTCCACCTGCCATGAATAGCAAGCGGGGTGATTGGTCCGCCATCAGTGAGTGTTCCTGTCCCTTCTCTGTAATGGCCGATCTTCCTTTCACTTGTTGTTCCAGCCCATCCCAGAATTCCAGGCTCGGGTGCCTCCGCTGCTGTGACAGTGTACAATGGCTGGTCATAGCATGCCTAGGGGGAGACAAATGACAACAAGTCCCTTTGGCCTCCCCGAGACCCCCTCCTTCCCCGCAGTCCTAACGGTACAGCAATTTCTATCAAACATGGTAACGCAAAGAAATGACAATAGAATCTTAACATTACTAGGCAATCTGTGACAATCTTTATAGTAGCGTAGTACCACAGAGAATGAACATTCCACTCAACAGTGAGTAGTATAACCTAACAATAACAGTGCATGCAGGTGATCCCCCAAGAGTCTGTAGCCATCCCAAGAGGGATTCACAAATTAACAAGTCAATCCCCAGTGGCTATTTCAAGTTAACAGGAAGTTTAGGAGCTGCTGGAATCCCGAGCCCCTATAACCGTGGCCTTGTGTACACCACGCGCCTCCTGGTAGGTGTGAAAAAGAGGGGGGAGGGCTGGGAAACTCATGAACCGCTCGCTGCCGAAGGAGAGATGCCTCCCATCTCGTCGGCAGCTTTTATGTGGTGCAGAGGGCTCCTCCGGCCTCCCCACCAATGATGGGCTGGGCCCCCCGTGACGTCACCCAGTTAGTGGGGAAGCCGGAAGAGAAGGGGAGCTCGGCCAGGGTGCTGCCGTGTGGCAGCCGCCATGTTAATTGCGGCTGCTCGGCAGTCACCTCGCCAGCCTTTTCAACTTGCTGACCTGAACATATATAGCCTGGAGGAAAGGAGAAACAGGGGTAATATGATACAGACGTTCAAATATTTGAAAGGTATTAATCCGCAAACGAACCTTTTCCGTAGATGATGGGAAGGGGTAGAACTAGAGGACATGAAATGAGATTGAAGGGGGGCAGACTCAAGAAAAATGTCAGGAATAATTTTTTACGGAGAGAGTGGTGGATACTTGGAATGCCCTCCCGCGGGAGGTGGTGGGGATGAAAACAGTAACAGAATTCAAAAATGCGTGGGATAAACATAAAGGAATCCTGTTCAGAAGGAATGGATCCTCAGAAGCTTAGCCGAGATTGGGTGGCAGAGCTGGTGGTGGGAGGCAGGGCTAGTGACTGGGAGGCGGGGCTAGTGCTGGGCAGACTTCTACGGTCTGTGCTCTGAAAATGGCAGATGCAAATCAAAGTCAGGTATACACAAAAAGTAGCACATATGAGTTTATCTTGTTGGGCAGACTGGATGGACCATGCGGGTCTTTCTCTGCCATCATCTACTATGCCACATTACCACGTTACCTGATGAAAAAACTACAAACAGTTCAGAATGCAGTATTTTGTTTGATTTATTCATGGAAAAAGTTAGATAGTATTTCATTGTTTTATATTAAAATTCACTGGCTTCTTATGCAACCAAGAATTCTGTTTAATTTTTATTACAAAAGCATTGTATGGAGTATTATTTAGTTGAACATTTTGTTTTTGCAGCTCCTATTAGATCATCTAGGAATATCAACCCATTTGCCTTCCCCTTGTTAAGGGGTAGAAATGACAAACAACTAGACAAACTGCTCTCCTTTCAGGCTGTAAAATTAGACAAGAAAATTTCTGTTTTGTTAATAACTGTTACTGACTATAAGGATTTTAGCTATCAGATTAAGACATATTTATTTCTGGAATTTCTAGTGGTCAAGAATTAGACCTGTTTTAAGAAATTAGATTGTATTTGTACTATATTTGTATGTTTTATTTGTTTTATCACAATGTATTATTTTAAGTGACTTATAATTCCTGGTTATGTCCAGTTTTTACCACTGTTATCCATGTAGAACTGTAAGGCTTACTGTGGAACATAAAATAAATTGTTATGTTATAGTCATACGAATAGTTTCCAGTCGGCACCACTGTCAGGCTTATTTTCGAAAGAGAAAGATGCCCATATTTCGACCCAAATCAGGAGATGGGCGCCTTTCTCTCATGGGCACCCAAATCGGTATAATCGAAAGCCGATTTTGGGAGCCTCCAACTGCAGCAGTCTGTTGCGGGAATGGACAAAGTTGACAGGGGGGTGTCGGAGGCGTGGTGAAGGCAGGACTGGGGCGTGTTTATCGGCCGAGGAGCGATGGTCACGCTTGGCCGATAATGGAAAAAAGAAGGGCGCCAGAAGCGAGAATTTGGGTCACTTTTTCTGGACCCTTTTGTTTCACGAACAAGTCCCCAAAAAGTGCCCCAACTGCCCAGATGACCACTGGAGGGAATCGGGGATGACCTCCCCTGACTCCCCCAGTGGTCACTAACCCCCTCTCACCAAAAAAAAAGAAATTTTTTCGAAAATACGGTCTGGCCCGCCCCTTCGCGAACCCTCGATCCTGAAGGTTCGCGTTCGATTATGCCCCTCTATATGAGCCAAAGAGGTGACCAAGTATTACATGGCTGTTGTATTTTAGTGGGCTGAAATTGTACATTCAGTTGTATTTTCCCAGATAAGAAGAAATTTAATACCTAGCACTCTATTGGAGGAGAAGGGAGCAAGCATATCTTTGGTGCAATATGTATTTAATGGCATCACTTCTGTTTTTCTCCCAATTTACTGAGTAGTCTTATAATTCCCAAATTCTAGTATCACTGGACTCTTGGCCCAGGATGCATCAGGTAGAGAAGGATATCATCAACAAAGGCTGTAACTTTGACTTCACAATACCCAAAGTGAATTCCATAAATATTGGGATGGAATTGCAAAGTGAGCAACAGAGATTGGCGTGCCAAATTGAAGATTAAGGGGGAGAGGGGCTCCCTGATGGATACCATAGGAAAGGACGAAGAGAAAGAGGTATAATGGCTCCTCCACAAAAATTTTGGCAGCGGGCAAAAATAAAGAATTTTGATCATGTTAATAAACTCATCCACCAGCTGAAACTAGTGCAACGTTTTGAACAAATAATGCTATTCTAAAAAGTCAAAGGCTTTTTCAGCTTCCGAAGCCATGACACAAACGCGATGTTGAGACTCATGCGCTGTGTGTTGTACATGACAGAAGATTCTAGTATTGTCTAAAGCCTTATACAAATACGCTCTGGAAAGCATTAATTAGGAGGGGCATAAATTTTGCTAGCCTGTCTACAAGGATTTTGGCATAGATTTTATAATCATAGTTGATAAGGGAAATGGGTCTGTAATTTTTTTGTTAGCAGTAGATCTCTACCAGGCTTAGGAAAAAGAATTATAGTAGCTTTAGTATAAGATCCAGCACTAATCTGATCCCGTATAAAGGATTGATATACAGTGCAATCCGCTTAAGTGCAAGGGTCGGACCAAAGAAATGCATGCAGTTAACCAGAGCGTGCACTTAACCGTTATGACCCAAAGAAGCTTGACATCTGATAAACATATGCACGTACTGTTTATTATTATACGTACAGTATACAGTCTCAGTTAACTGACATTAGGCTTTACTTGAAGTAATCAGTTTTAGTCCTCTGTACACTCTTGGGTCTGTGAGTTCCATGGACTATATTTGCCAGACAGTAAAAACCGTCATAGCACTGACATCAGTGGCCTCCAGATAGGCCCGCACGGTGTTGAGGCTCTCCACACTTTTGCAAAATTAACAGGAGGAGGTTGTTGAATTTCATCAGCATGTGCCTCGCTGCTCATTTCTTCATCTGTTCCATCATCAGCCATGGTTGCCTGCGTGTAGGTACATATCTCGACATCAGTGGTATCTTCAGCTATTTGTAGATCATAATCAACAGCTACGTATCAATGGAACTCCTCTTCAGTAACACCGGCTGGTATGTCAATAACCTCTTCATCTGACGTGTTTGCAACAGCTGCATCCCCCTCCACATTCTTAACAACGCTTGCCCGCTTGTAGCAGTTCACAATGGTTGCCTGTGTAACATGATTCCAGGCTTCTTTCTGCATATGTAGGGAATCCAACAGTGATAGATTACGAGCCAGTTCAACAGCACATTTATGCTTTTGTACCGCATTCTAGTGTCTAACTTCTTTAGCCACTGCTTCCAAATTTCCCCAGTCATCCATGAATTTGCGTTAGCCTCGTATGACACAGGAAGTTGCTTAACCTTCTTGAAGCAACGGGGCTGTTTGCTCTTTCCAATGACGAGGGGTTCCAACTTCTCACTCCCATCCATATTGCAACAAAGGAGGATCGTCAGTCAGTCCTTCGATGTTTTACCTCCAGTAGTTTCGGCATGTCTGAATGCAAGTATTCCATCAGGAATCGTTCGCCAGTAGAGACCATTTTCGTCAGCATTGAAAATGTTACGAGGTGCAATCTTGTTCAAGATGGTAGGAAGAACTGAAACAACCCAATTTTCAGCACCAAAGTCATCAGCATCTTGTTTCTCACCATGCTGTTTCTTGAATTTTATCTGTTCCTCTCCTTCCATCTTTTCAACCGTCCAACAGTGGCTTTGAATTCAGTTAGTCCAAGACTTTCAGCTAGCTGGTTAGCTTTCTCCATAAGCAGTGGACCACTGACAGGAAACTGTCTGCTCCTGACTCGAGAAACCACCGAAGAAGAGCATCTTCTACCTCCTCAGCTTTTCCCACCCGTGTTCATTTCCGTTGTGGATTTGTACTGTTTTGCCAGTCTTCCAGAAGCTGGTCTTTCTGCTTCAAGACACGTGAAATTTGACTGGGATTGACACCATATTCTTTAGCAATAGATGCTTGACTTAGTTTGTTTTCTAATTTTTTAAGAACTTCTATTCGTTCAGCCAGTGTTAAAGTCTTACAGTTCCGCCGCAGCCTGTGGCAGTTAAAGAGGCAGTAAATTTGAAATGTTGTTGGTTGTCACTCGCCAATCGGCTTCCATATTCCATGTGCGCGCTTATGCGGAGTCTTTCCTGCAAAGGAGCAGTCTTGAACCATGCATATAAGCGAATCTTGCACTTATCAGTGGTGCGCTAAACCGAAGTTTGTCCCCATAGAAATTGATGGTACCAAAAACGGGACCGAAGTACGGCATGCAGTTAAACAGAGCATGTGCTTATCCAACGTGCACTTAAATGGAGTGCACTGTACTTGCAGTAATTTCAGGGTCAATAGCAACTGGTTTGCTTTGTAAATTCTCCAGTGTATCCATCATTCTGATGCCTTTTTGGGTTTTAAAGTTTTAATGGTGAGTTGTGTTTCCTGGATAGTGAGGGGAGAATTAAGTACCTGTAATTGCACTGAACTGAGTTGGGGTGGAAGCACTGCTTAAGAAAGGATGGTTGGATTCAGTAGTGGGATTCACCCCATGTTTAATGTTTTGGTACAATTCTTGAAGTTGTGAGGTTGTGTCTGTAGGATTGGTATAGTACATAAGTAATGCCACACTGGGAAAAGACCAAGGATCCATCGAGCCCAGCATCCTGTCCACAACAGAGGGCAATCCAGGCCAAGGGCACCTGGCGAGCTTCCAAACGTAAAACATTCTATACATGTTATTCCTGGAATTGTGAATTTTTCCCAAGTCCATTTAGTAGTGGTTTATGGACATGTTCTTTAGGAAACCATCTAACCCCTTTTAAAACTCTGCTAAGCTAACCGCCTTCACCACGTTCTCTGGCAACGAATTCCAGAGTTTAATTATGAGTTGGGTGAAGAAATATTTTCTCCGATTTGTTTTAAATTTACTACACTGTAGTTGCATCGCATGCCCCCTAGTCCTAGTATTTTTGGAAAGCGTGAACAGACGCTTCACATCCACCTGTTCCACTCCACTCATTATTTTATATACCTCTATGATGTCTCCCCTCAGCCGTCTCTTCTCCAAGCTGAAAAGCCCTAGCCTCCTTAGTCTTTCTTCATAGGGAAGTCGTCCCATCCCCACTATCATTTTAGTCGCCCTTCGCTGAACCTTTTCCAATTCTACTATATCTTTCTTGAGATGCGGCGACCAGATGTTCTCCATTTAAATAACCTGGATCTTAGAAGCCTTACGCTTATATTTCAAATTCTTAGCAGCTCTGTTTTGACCTTCAAAATAAAGTGCACTGAATTTAATATATATATATAACAGCTGTGGGCGCAATACATTCTTTTTGTGGTGTATGAGGTACCTGACACATACAGGCTCATTTTCAAAAGAGATGGACGCCCATCATTCGACATAAATCGGAAGATGGGCGTCCTTCTCACAGGGTCGCCCAGATCGGTATAATCGAAAGCCGATTTTGGGTATCCCAATGCTTTCCATCGCGAGGGCGACCAAAGTTCACTGGGGCGTGTCGGAGGTGTAGCGAAGGCAAGACTTGGGCATGCCTAACCCATGGACGCCTTGACCCATAATGGAAAAAAAAAGGGCGTCCCTGACTAGCACTTGGATGACTTACCTGCTCCTGTTTTTCTTACGACCAAGGCACAAAAAGGTGCCCGAACTGACCAGATGACCACCGGAGAGAATCGGGGATGACTCCCCTTACTCCCCTAGTGGTCACTAAACCCCTCCCACCCTCAAAAAAGCATTTAAAAATATTGATTGCCAGCCTCAAATGTCTTACTCAGGTCCATCACAGCAGAATGCAGGTCCCTGGAGCAGTTTTAGTGGGTGCAGTGCACTTCAGGCAGGTGGACCCTGGCCCATTCTCCCTATCTGTTGCACTTGTGGTGGTAAATGTGAGCCCTCTAAACCCACCAGAAACCCACTGTACCCACATATAGGTGCCCCCCTTCACCCTAAGGGCTATGGCATTGGTGTACAGTTGTGGGTAGTGGGTTTTGGGGGGGGGGAGTGGGGGGGCTCAGCACAGAAGGTAAGGGAGCTATTTACCTGGGAGCAATTTATGAAGTCCACTGCAGTGCCCCCTAGGGTGCCCGGTTGGTGTCCTGGCATGTCAGGGGGA